>NC_056739.1:749982774-750085818 GCF_019279795.1 Protopterus annectens | reverse complement strand
TTTTGTTTTTGACCATGGCTGTTCCATGTTACTTCTTGTTGTGGTACAAACATGGGTGTGTGGTTATCCATGCTATTTATTGCTAGACACCCTCATTTTGTATCTTGTTCCATGTTTTTGCACATGTACATCACTGTATGACGTGCAGCTGTTTCCACAGGGTCATATGTGTGGATATGGATGTTAGTTGGGGTCCTCAGGTGTGCATATTGTACATGATATTACATTACTTAACACATGGCATTCATGCCTCAGGTGGTGCTGCAGGGCCACCTCTGTCGGATACACATACTACACTCCCTGTACATTTGGAAGCAGGTTGTGTCATGTTAGGCATCCCTGTTACTGTATGAGTGAGTCAGAGCGGGTATCAGTCCCAGTATTCCTACTGACCAAGCGTATGTGCTATGCGTTGCCTCTTTGCCAAGGCCAGGGCATACTGGGCACGCCTCCTTCTGCCTACTGGGACAAGCTCAGGTTGTTCCTCCTCCGAGTCACCCCTGCCTGTGGTGGCCTTGGCAATGGTGGGATGTTTGGCCCAGCCCTGTGCTGGTCCTGCTGCAGCTGTTTCCGGGATCATATTATGTAGCATAGCACATATCATGATCATTTGGGTACATGTAGTTGGTGTGTACTGCAAAGCTGCACCAGATGTGTCCAGACACCGGAACCGTGACTTGAGCAGCCCAAACACACGCTCTATGATATTACGTGTTTGTGCGTGTGCCTCATTATGGCGTTCCTGTTCAGGTGTGTGTGCATTTCTGATGGGTGTCATCAGCCACGGCTCAAGTGCATAACCTGCATCCCCACTAGGTGTCCGTGTGGGAAGTCCCCATTGGCAAATGATTGGTACAGCTCGTCCAGATGCCAGATGTGGGAATCGTGGTAGCTCCCAGGGCAGCCAGCACACACATTCATTATTATGCCCTGGGCATCACACGACCTGGCAGTTGATGGAGGTATCCCTTGCGGTTAATGTAGACTCTGCCCGCTCACCGGCTGGTGCTTTGATGCGTGTGCGTGCAGTCTATTGCACCCAGCACCTCAGGGTATCCCGCTATTTGCTGGAAGAGGCATATTGCTGGCCACAACTTCACGGTCATTAGGGACATATATATGATCACTGACATGTGGTGACATGGCATCCAGGAACTGGTGCAGTACCCTGGAGGCTGATGCCTGTGATATCCCCATTATATCACCAGTTGGTCTCTGGAAGGTACCTGTTGCTAATATTCTTAGGCCAACACATACCTTGGTTTCCACTGGGATGGGTTCCCCTCTGTTGGTTCTGTGTGTGAGGTGTGGCCTGCACAGCTCAACAATCTGCTGCAGAAGCTCTCTGTCCACTCTATAGCGCTCTACTATCTCCAGCTCATGTAACCCATGGTAGGTGACCCTGGGCCTGTATACTCTTCTCCTTCTCCTCACTCTGGGTTGTCTGTCAGCATCTGCATTGTCACCACCCTCAGCAATTCGCCTATGCCTGATTATAATAGCCATGGCAGCCCTAGCATTTCTGCTCTGAGTTCAGCTTTATTTCAGTTTTCAATTCTGATAGCTTAGCTTCTGGCAGTATCTCTTGTGAGAAACAGCCTTCACTGCTCTTTGTTGTGTTTTAAGTGCTGGGCTGGGCTTCTAGTCTGCCTGTGTAATTGCCTGCTTGTAATTGTTTGCACCAATTAACTCCAGCAGTATTCCTGGCAGTTTCCCTGTATTTTGGTTGTTTCCTGTTTCCTCTCTGTTTCCTGAGGGGAGCAATGTGCACACCAGCTTAAACACGCTCACAGTCACTTAAGCGGCGCACACATCCCTACATGGTGTTACACGCGCGCACACATCCTTACCGCGGTGTTAGCTAGGCTGATTCATGCTGAAGCGGCGCACTGCCTTACACACGTGCACCAGCGCAAACCATTGTAAACAGTTTGCAACACGCTCCCACATGTTGAACCTGCCTTACATGCGCGCACAGCGCAGATGCGTATATCAAGAAACTTTGAGTGTAGGGATAGCATATACCCTCAATTTCTTGACTTTCCTAGTGTTCTGTTGGGACACACCTCCCTCCCTGATGTCTGTCTGTCATCTGTTACGTTACATTGCCCTCAATCTGGGACATTTCTTTCTATCCTTCCCTCCGTGATGTCACCTACCTCTTACTCTGTTCCTCCCCTTCTCTAACTCTTACACTACTCAGAAAGTGCTCATTACCTATGTGGCAGTGTGATTCAGTATTGTAACCCTCATTTACATAGGATTGCCTAGTAATGCTTAGTTACATATCTTACACGGAGCTTCCCCTGACAACCACTAAATGGAGGCCATATTGTTTTAGTCTGCAAGTCCCTCCATTGACATTCCATGTAATACATAAATCCCACAAATGTGGGCTTATAAGCTTCGGTTTTCAGTTTTAGGTAGCGCACCCGTTTGCGGCGGTGTGCTGCAGTTAAACACAAAATCCCGTGAAAAAAAAAGTTAAATAACTTATTTTTGCAACACTTTTTCATGCCAATGGCCACATATTTGGCCATTGGCATGCTTATGACATATGCACCCTTTATTTGGAGCTGACATAGCTCCATTTTTGATTTTGCAGAAATGTACTCAGTTGTCAGCTGAGTACATTTCTGTATGCGTCCGTTACACGGACTGGTTTCTGCTTCGTGGATCGCTTAAATACCTCATTTGCATATCTTGGAGCTGCAAATGAGGTATTGAGCATTTCCACGCCCAGTCCGTGTAAGAGACGTGTTAGCTGTCTCTTACACGGAGGTTTGGGCTGTACCTGAATCGGGAGGCTTACACGGAGGCTTACACTACTCTTGAACTCCGTGTAAGCCTTCCTGAATCTGGCCCCAAGTTTTCAAGGGGTATTTTTCTCTTATGCCAAATAGGCTGTAAACGCATAGGGAAACCTAAAAACACTAAACCCTCATACTAAAAGAAGAAGTAATTGAAAAATTATATGGTGCTGCTTACTGTGATGGATTTGAAGTCTTCTTAAGATACGCAGTCTTGCTGGCTGGATTCTGCTGAAATCAAAGTCTGGTTATATTTGCATTCATAGTCTGTTGCATACAGAAACTTGCAGAATATACACTGATGAAAGAATATACTTTGCAGCATTAACTTAGAGCAGTAACAAATAACTTTTATAATAAACCAAATGGACTAATGTTGCAGCTTAAAGTACTGTTCCACTTTACTTCTCATATAGTACAGATGATGTGAGAGATATAACATTTACCTTGGGACAAATGTGTCCCTACCAATACTCCTAACATAACTGGATCAATACAGATCTTTATATACAATTTTAGTCATGCACATACATATACATTTCCTCTTGGTATTCTACTTTGGAGAATTGCTCATCCTGTAGAAACAATACAGATTGTTGCAGATGCTGACACAAATGCTGACTTAATAATATTATTTTTAAGATTCATTGTTTAACAATGTCCTGTCACATTTTTGCTGAATTTATAAGAGGCCAGCTTTTCTGACAGTGTGAACATCCTGTTTTTTGTCTTTAGTATTCCATTTGGATCTTTGTATAAGAACATCTGTTCTTGTGCAAATGCTGATAAGTGCAGAAAAGCATGTTTTTTAAGGAAACACATTGTAACAGTGTCATATGATAGAAACATGTCATGTTGTCCATTCTTTAAAAAAGCAGATTTTACATTTTTGCTCTCACTAACAATGAAATGCATGCATCCTGCTTTTAAGTCTGTAAAGAAAGGTGTCCATTCAGCAGATTTCTCATTTTCCAAGTCACAGTCATTTAGTATGGATTATAATCACATATTGCTAAACTCTATTTCTACATTTAAGCAAGCTTTATCTTATACCTTATTTATGTTGCATATTTGTAGCAAAGTTACTTTCAACATTAGTATATTGTTGAGCACACTCTAACAATTCCCTCTTTTTTATTTTAAACCAGGGAAATAAATTCTGCATTATTTGATAATACATTTTCAATATGACAATTAACAACAGTAACTTGATTAGCTTTTGCTAAGCAGACTATAATACATGTAAATAATATGCAACCAAGCATTACAATAACAATAAAATAAATTAAAATACAGTGATTTTTCCGGTCCATCATGTAAATAGATTACTAAACCATTCACTCCAATCATCATTCCAGTTTTTTCTAGTATGTTGAGACACTTGTGAAATCACTTCTAAATGAGTGTTTACAGATTCTGTTTTGTCTGGAATAAATGTACAACATTGTTCTCCTATTAAAGCACATGTACCCCCTTGGGATGCTAATATGTAATCTATTGCCATTTGATTTTGCAAAACCATAGTTCGTATAGCTGTCATTTCGACAGTAATGTCAAGGACTGCATTGAAAGTGGCATTTACCAATAACTGAACTAGTTTAGATAGTTTTTTCAGCTCCCAGATGGCTTTTGCAACCCTGTACCAAGGGAAAATACCTGCTCCAGAGATTACGTCATCTCCTAAATCCATATCTTTTAATTTAACATAATCAAGATTTTGATGATATATACATGATGTATCTAAGGTGTCTACTGGATTTTCTGGACTTTCAATCACAGGTAATATATCCCTTTTCTTTTTTTGCATTTCTAATGCTTCCTTTTGGTAACTCTTTTACATGATGCATTGCTAGTACCACTAATCCTAGGTGACATTCCATCCCTTTGGTAACCATTTATAAGCACATTTACCACAGATATAATATAACCCATCTGATAGAGCAACACTGCTATTTACCAGGCTGCCATTTACTTGCCCCATAGTAGTAGTTTTATCATGTACAACTGTAAAGTTTTTATCTGTTTTACTTCGCCAACATGTAATATTGGTTTTACACTCATTTTTATCATTTTGTGAAAATGAATAACTGCTGTGCCACTTAATATTAACTGACCCTTAATTGGTATTAAAATAGGAAAACCATGATAAAATACTCCATGTACTGGTATGTGGTTGTGAAAATTTATCATTTCAATTGTTTGAACACAATTGCTATTACACACTGGAACAGTTCCATTTTGTTGAAAACATGTGATCCCCTGCACTATTGCAGATAACTCTACTCTTGCTTTACATAATTGTACATTTATGACTTGATCTCCTGTTTCATTTAATACTATTCAACTACTAAGAGAATTTAGTCGAATAGGTATTAGAGGCATTACCCCTGTTATTTTTGGTATTAAACTACATACCCAACAATTAGAAACATTCATGTTTTTTGCATACCAACATTGCCTTGCCAAAAAAGTGTTAAAAGATGGTGACCGATCTTGTTCATTTTTTCACATTTCTTTACTCTCTCTCTTATGTAACTTTACAGTTTGATTAACAGGTTGTAAGTATAATTTAATACTAAGTAATACAATAATAGTTAGTATAATAGTTATTATCAATTAAAAAAATCCTTTAAATAGAAATTCCATTGTTGAATCATTTTGCCTTTGGTCATCTGAAACTGGATTACCAAAAGGATGCACTTTAAACCATGTCAATTTCATTATGGTTTTCTCTGATGGAAACCTACAAAAGAATACATTTAATCAGATTTACATTACTCACTATTTTTGATCATTCTTAGTTGATCTTTATGTACCAACATTGTTCTGTTTTTCTTTTTTCCTTTGATTTTGTACACTAATGGTCCAATTTGTTCCATTACTTCAAAAGGGCCTTGCCAATTGCTAGCCCATGGACTTTCCATTTGGAATGTTTTTACCAATACTTTGGTTCCACAGGGAAGGTTTTCTTAAGCTGGTAATATTGGCTCCTTTTTCCATAGATGGAACGCTTGCTCCCTTGCATTATAGTCACATATACTAGTAAGTTGTTTTAGTCATTCCTGATGTTTGCTCATTTCTAGCATGGGCCTACCATTAGGTAAATCTGGGTCAAATGGTAATTGTATGGGCATTTTGAGGCCTGTCATTATTTCATACAGGGAAATACCCATTTTGCTGTTTGGTGTTGCTCGAATACCCATTAAAATACCAGGCAGATGTACCCATGTATTGCCCTTTTCCAAGCTTGCCTTTTTTAGACGTTCTTTTAACATCAGAATCATATGTTCTGCAATGCCATTAGATTGTGGATGGTATGGTACATGAAACCTTTGCTGTATGCCTAACAAATTACACATTTGTTTAATGAGATCACTAATAAACTGTGGGCCATTGCCTGACTCTATGACCCATGGCCATCCCCAGTGACAGAAACTATTTTTCCATAAGGTTTTTGCTGTTGCCTTTGCTGTCATGGTTTTAGTAGGAATTGTTTCTACCCATTTTGAAAAGACGTCCACTACTACTAGTAGATACCTGTAACTGCCCTTTGTTGTTGGTAATGGACCTGCATAATCTATTTGAACTGCATATCTTGGCTCATCTGGTGGCTCTACTCAATGTAACTGAGGCCTTTTGCTTTTAGCATTCACCTGCAGACAGATTAAACATTCTTCTACAATCAGCTTGCAGACCTTTTTTAAAATTGGGTTCCAATCCTTTTCTTTTACAACTGCCCATAACTTATCAGTTCCTATATGGCCCAATATTTGGTGATTTAACTTGACCAACTGGCGTTCCAACTGAAATGGTACATATGGCAACTGTAACGCTTTGGAGGTGGTGTATGCATAGTACTCCTTTGGTGGTATACCTGCTAATCTGCATTGATCAGTTTCTTCTTTTAAGCCCTGTTGTTTTTGTATATTTACAAGGTTTTTTTCTATTGACTCTTCATCTATTTTTTTTAAGACACTAACTTCTACACTGGCATACCCATATTCTGGAAGTTATTTTCCATGTTGTGCTGTTTGTTTTGCCAAAGTATCAGCTAACACATTTAACCTGTAAGTTTCACTGGTTGGCTTTTGATGTGCTTTTAGTTTTAAGATGCTATACTGTCCTTGTTGTTTTGACATTGTTATAAGTTTATATATGTCTTTTAATACTTCAGCATGCCATAATGGTTTACCTACACTATCCACAAATCATCGCCTTACCCAGGTTTCCATATGCAGTCTTAAAGAATTTACTATGTAAGCACTATCTAAAAAAATGTTAACAGGATTGTAATACTTTAGCACATACAGTACTGCCTCCAATTCAGCTCTTTGAGCTGACATATGCCCTGGTAACTTGATTAGTTCAGGAGAACCCAGCTGTGGATTCTCTGGAACTATGGCAAATCCTGTCCAGTATCTGCCTTGGTCCCAATATCGTGCTCCATCCACAAAGATGGATGGCTTAAAGTGATCAAAATCAGATGCTAAAAATTGCACATCAGGTGACATTATTTTTTTTAAACAATTATGCTGTTTTCCTTCGTATCCCATGTGGTTTGACAAATAATATTTGTCCCCTGTCTGTATAGTAACAGTTTTCATTCCAAAAATGACATCCATTTTGCAAAGACTGCCTGACTAATACCATCTGTAATTTTATTCATTTCAAAACTGTCTATCAGAGCTTTTACTGCTTGATGTGGTGTTTGTACTATAATGTTTGAAAATACGGTCAAATATTCAGTTTGTTTAATACCCCAGTAAATGGCAAATAATTGCTATATACATGGATGGTAGCCCAGTTCCACTGGAGTCATCTTCCTACTAAAGAAGGAGACTGGGCATAATGCTTTTTCCATTCTGTTGTCACTACCATGTGGCCATTCCTGTAGTAGTACCACAGACAGTGTTTTTTTTCCTGCTGCTTGTAGCACAAATGGTAACCTTGGTGTGGGTGCTATTAATTCTGTAGCTTGTGCTAGTTTTACTTTTATTTGTGAAAATACCTCTTCTTCATAAAATCCCCACTCTAAAAAGGCGAAGTTCTTTTGTTCCTGTAACATTTTGGTATATAGTCCTGATCACTTGCTACCTCTACTGGGCTTTCTAGTTTCCCACAATCACTGGGACTCTTGGACCACAGATTTGGGAATTGCTGTTGTAAATGCTTCCCTACATCCTTACTGTCTGTATTTTCATAGCCTGTAGGTTTTTCAGGTTTGTCAGTTAGAGAGATTGCATGGCAACCTGTACTTTGCTCTTTCTCTCTTTGTTGTTTGTCTCCCATCCACAGAATTTCATTATGTCAATCAATTACTATGCCCAAAGGCCCTAGAATGTCCATACCAATAATGGTATTTGAGCAAGATGGATGCATTAAAAATGCACCATTCCATGTCTGTCCCCCTTGACTAAACTTTATGTCCACATTTTGGCTATTCACTGCATAGCATCCTGTGCCATTAAATGCTGAAATGGAAACTTTTTTTATAGGATTTGCTGGTAACTGTCTGTTTGTGACAGATACTGCTGCTCCTGTGTCTATTAAGACATTTTTCCACAGTGACCCCTTTATCCAAATATCAATCAGTGGTCATTCATCTCGACCCTTTTTAAATGTAGTCAGGAAAGATACTAGAGTAGGTGGGGCACATCCCTATTGTAAGGAAATCCACTCATCCTCTCCTTTATTATCAAATGCAATATGACACACCACATGTTTTTGCTTGTCATCCTCCTCTGTGTCTGAATGATCTACATATTTAGGTTTTTCAATCTCTTTTTTTAACTGTTGCCTAACTATTCCGTCTGTCTGTTCTATCAAATGTTTCGGATTCACAGGTGAAACTGTTTGAAAATCTACAGGGCATACTTCCCTTTTTCTTGTATATTGATGGCTCTTATAACTGTCTTTACCAATATTGTAAGGTTTTTGTACATAATCCTGCTTTTCTTACTTTTCTTGTAATTTTTTTGCTCTCTTTTTGGAAGCACCCCATGTTCTTCCTTCTTTTTGCACCAGGCTTTGTAATGATCACAGTTTTGCTTAATATGTCCTTTTTTTTTCAAAAGAAGCATGTTGGTGCCTTTCGCTCATTACCTGTGCTTGATCCTGGCACTACAGATGTAGAGGCAGGAGCTGGTGGTGCTGACACAGCTCTTTCTGCTGGTGGTTGGTCACACCACATTTGCCTTCCCCTGTTTTTTACCTCACCAATTACTTCAAATGGCATACTATTATCTTCAAATGCAAATATATGGTGTGAGTATAATGCCCCATCATTGGCCATAGTCCGTCCCCTCATTAGTTTTTGTACCAAATCAGTGAGGGTATCAGAATTTTCTTCATAGATATATTTAATATCCACTGGAACCCCTTTAACTTGTTCTAAGAAGCAATTTATTAGCTGTTTTTGTATTTCTCTTTTTCCCACGCCTCTGTCTGTTTTTTGATATATGATTTGAAATGCAAGCCTAAAATGTTCACTTTGTTCCATTAATTTATCTGTGATAGTAATTTTAAAATTATCTAATAATTTGGCTGTGAGAGGTTGCCCTTGTGTAAATGGCATTAAAACGGCTGTCATACATCCTACTTTAGTGTTTAACTGATAATCATCTTGTTTTAATTGAATGAAAGTTTTAAAACATTTGGGAATGAAAATCCAGAAACATCTATGTAATGCATCTGTCCATATATCAGATCCTGCTGCATATGCCACCCATTCTTCAAATGCAAGCATGTTATAAAATATGCCTTTTTTTATCATTCCACTGTGATAAACTCTGTAATAATCTAGACTGTGTATATAAATCTGTAGTGGTTCTCTATCCCTGTATAATTTGGACTGATTTTGTGTTTTTTACCTCTTCCTTAAGCTTAAGCACTTTTGACAGAGGTCTTGGATGTCATTTCTGAACTTTTTAAACTCACTTTGTTTTTTTTTTTTAAATTTTATTAAATGCTTCTGTCAATGTATCATAAGCTTTGTTTCTGTCCTCATCTGTATGTGTAGCCATGACATCATTCCATGCTTGTACATAATTTTTAAAGGGAGTTACAAGATCTACAGGGGACTCTGTCAATAAAAGTTTTGATTGCTGTTGTAATTCAGAGATTAATGTACTGACAGGACATAACTGCTTTACATCTGGATATAATGAAAACTCTTTACCCTTAGTTAATGCTGCATCATGAACAGATCTGTCTTCACAGTCTATTTTTTAGTAATATCATGCAATACCTTTTTATGGCATAATACACAAAATTCAGTTTCCCTTGAATCACACAATAAACATTTACTATGATATACTTCATTTTTTGTTGCAAATACCAATCAGATGTTACAATCCACTTAGATAATGCTTGTATGTCAACTTGCCCTAAAACGATTTTACACTTACTAATGTGTTGTGTATACCATCCAATTTACTCCATATTTTATCTGGTTGTTCTGTTACATTAAGAGTAAAACTTGACTTACATTTGCTGGAATTCTGGCTGATAGCATCCATACTAAAAATGTGACACAAAAAAAGTCTTACCAGTGAGCAAGAAAACAGGTGATCAGGCTATTGTTGCAGATGGCTGGAAATTTTTCAAAGTCACTTGAGAAGCTGGTGAAGCACAACAGGCAGCAAACTGCTGTACAAAGTAGATATCCACCTTTTCTTGGAGAATTTATGGCACTGCGACTTTCCTGAATTAGTCTCACTGGATTCAGACATCTGAAAAAAACTTTATGCTACAAGCTGCATAAACTGGAATACTTCTATTTAGAAATTACACATATGTACAAATATTAGTTACTGCAATTTAACTGAAGTGATCCTCTGCAGGGCTTACCACTCCTTCTGTGTTTGACTGCAGGCTAGCTTGCCATTGAAAAAGTATATGGTGCTGTGATGGATTTGAAGTCTTCTTAAGACACTCAGTCTTGCTGGCTGGATTCTGCTGAAATCAAAGTCTGGTTATATTTGCATTCACAGTCTGTTGCATACAGAAACTTCCAGAATATACACTGATGAGAGAATATACTTTGCAGCATCAACTTAGAGCTGTAACAAATAACTTTTTATAATAAACCAAACAGAATAACATTACAGCTTAAAGTACTGTTCCACTTTTCTTCTCATATAGTACAGATGATGTGAGAGGTATAACATTTACCTCGGGACAAATGTGTCCCTACCAATACCCCTAACCTACTGGCTCTAGATCTAGATCCAGGGGGGAGGGCGACAATGAGAGCGTCTCCGTTGACACATATGGACAACAAGAGAAAGAACACAAGTCCTTTAAAACAAGTGAAATTAGCCAAGAGATAAAGGCAGGTATATTGAATCTATCCTCCATTAAATTAACTTCTGAACATTGTTCGGTGTTGAAAAAAGGACTGGGGTTTATTCCTACTTGTGGGGATGATATTGTAAATGTCCTTACTGATTTGAAAATGTTTATTAGATCTGTAAGTTTGAAATTGATTTTTAAAAGTGAATTACATGAGATGAATGTCTGCAAACGACGAAGTACTTTTATACCTAATAATACACCAATTTTGACTGCTTTTAATGATTTGTGTGAACATGAGTTGAGACAGGCTTTTGCTAACAAAAATAATGTTAAGAACTTCAACCTTACATATTCAGAGTTTCTGGCTTTAAATGACTTGAAAAATAACTCTAATATTATAATTAAACAAGCAGATAAGGGTGGCATGGTTGTAATTATGGACAAACATAAGTATTTTGATTCTGTTTTGAGTCTGTTGAAGGATGTCACAGCATTTAAAAGTATATCATATTTAGAAGTAAAAAAATGTATATCTTATATAAACATGTGTATTTATGATTTGCAATTATCTTGTGACATTTCAATAGATTTGTTTCATTTTTTTACTGTGTCATGTTCAGTCATACCTCAATTATATGGCATCCCCAAAGTCCATAAATCCAGAGATAATCCACCAATGAGACCAATAGTCTCGGGCAATGGTTGGGCTACTGAGCCTATTTCTCTATATTTGCAAAAGCAGTTGAGTCCCTTGTTGTCCCATTGCCATGCCGTTTTGAGAGATTCAGTTGACTTCTTGAAAAAATTGAAGTGTTGGCAAATGAAAGCCACTGAGTTTGATATAACATATGGGCCTATATATCTGGTAGTTATGGATATTACTTCTTTATTTACTGTTATTCCTAATGACCTAGGCCTTGACTCCATACGTCAATTCTTAATACGTTGTTCAAATTTCACAACTAGCCATATTGAAAATATATGTATGTTGCTTGATGTGGTTTTACGTAATAATGTGTTTATTTTCAATGAAGAATATTACTTGCAGTTAACAGGCATAGCAATGGGTACTCCCGTAGTAAATACCTATGCTAACATAGTGCTGCATGAATGGGAGAGAATACATATTTTTGATGGGGTGAAATATATAAATGAGAAAGTTAGGTTTTACCAGAGATTTGTGGATGATTGTTTTTTTGTATGGAGAGGTTCCTTGATTGAACTCACAGAATTTGTTGACCATCTTAATGGTACTACTAATTTCTTAAGGTTTAAAATGGAATGCTCTAACGTTCATATAAATTTCTTGGACGTTAACTTAACAATAAAAGGTGATAATATAATCACCTCAATACATAAAAAAGAGGTATCCTGTGGTAGATATTTACATGCATCTAGCATGCATGCTTCTCATGTATTCCAGGGTATTGTAAAAGCACAACTTATGCGTGTAAGTAGAATGAACACTACTGAAATGATTTTTTGAAACAGATGGATGAGGTGTGTAAGGAATTTATTGAAAGTGGATACTCTAAATCATTGTTAACTGATGTAAGGAAGGAGATAGAAACCAACAGGAGCTCACCTTATAAACCTATTTTCAGTTCCAATTTTGATGACAGCCCTTCATCTATTACACCTAAAGAAGAGAAACTAAGGTTTATTACCTCTTATACTTCAAGATCACATATGGTTAAGAATATTATAAGTAAATATTGGAAAGTACTCCTAGCACAGGATGACATTGCGGCATTGGTAGGTATGAGACCATCTTTTGCCTACAGGAACAAAAGATCTTTAACAAGTCTGTTATGTTATAAAGATTTTAACATCAATACTGTTAAGCAGTCTATAGGGGCTAAATCTGGCACTTTTTGTTGTTATAATTGCAGTTGTTGCAATGATATATTTTCTCCTACTAGTGTGGATCTGGGTTCTAATAGTATGTTCCAACACCCAGTCACCAAAAGAATATTTGTATTTCATGATTTGGCAACGTGTATATCTAATAATGTGGTATACTTAGCAACATGTGTTGCCTGTACTTGTTTCTATGTCGGGAAAACAACACGAAAACTGAAAGACCGTATTATAGAACATAAGTCAGAAATCAGAAGAGGATGTGAAAATAATGCCTTGGGTAAACACATTAGGGCACTAGATGAGAACCATAAGTTTAAGTTTAGAGTTTTAGATATGGTGCGAAAACCCTTTAGAGGTGGGGACATAAATAATTTGTTAGAAACAAAGGAATATGAATGGATAATACGTCTGACGGCTGATGTATACCCAGGTTTAAACACAGCTGTTTCTTTAAAACCAATATTGGTTAAAATACAACAGACAAAATTGAAGTAAAGATGATGTTCATATTTTTATTTATATACAAGAATCTTCATATGCTCTATATGTATTTTATATGTATTTTTATATGTATTAAATATTTTTTAAGTGAATTTCTGGTCATATGATCCTGGCTGCGGGTCATGTGATGTCTTTTGGGTGTATTTAAGTCAATTTTTTAATGAACCTTATGTAAATCATTGAGAAAGGGTGTTTCCCGAAAGCTCTGTGTTTCATAAAGGTGTGTTTTATTCAACTGTCGTTTGTTTTTCTTGAATATTGGATCCTGAACAGCTGTTGTTTGTGTTACAAATGTGTCCCTGCCAATACCCCTAACATAACTGGATTAATACAGATGTTTATATACAATTTTAGTCATGCACATACATATACATTTCCTCTTGGTATTCTATTTTGGAGAATTGCTCATGCTGTAGAAACGATACTGATTGTTGCAGATGCTGACACAAATGCTGACTTAATAATATTATTTTTAAGCTTCCTTGTTTAACAATGTCCTGTCACATTTTTTCTGAATTTATAAGAGGCCAGCTTTTCCTGACAGTGTGAACATCCTGTTTTTTGTCTTTAGTATTCTATTTGGATCTTTGTATAAGAACATCTGTTGTTGTGCAAATGCTGATAAGTGCAGAAAATCATGTTTTTAAGGAAGCACATTGTAACAGTGTCATATGATAGAAACATGTCATGTTGTCCATTCTTTAAAAAAACAGATTTTACATGTTTGCTCTCACTGACAATGAAATGCATACATCCTGTTTTTAAGTCTGTAAGGAAGGATGTCCATTCAGCAGATTTCTTATTTTCCAAGTCACAGTCATTTAGTATGGATGCTAATCACATATTGCTAAACTCTATTTTTACATTTAAGCAAGCTTTATCTTATACCTTATTTATGTTGCATATTTGTAGCAAAGTTACTTTCAACCTTAGTATATTGTTGAGCACACTCTAACAGTAATGTCAGAGCTCGGATTGTAGTGCCTTTTTGCAGGGTGCATAGTACCCAGTGTACATGCAGAGTTTCAGCCTATCATTACCGTTTTTGAGAAAATCAAGTTTTCAAGGGATAGTCTTCTCCATGTAGAAAAGTCTGGAAAACAATAGGAAAAGCTAAAAAAAGAAAATAGCCATTCTGAAAGAAGAAGTAAAGCCAGACAGGGTTGCAGTCTCCTTTTGTAGTGATCATAGTACCCTGTGGAACGGTAGAGTTTCAGTCTCCTAGGTATACCCCTCTTGGAGAAAGTCAAGTTTTCAAGCGGCATTTTTCTCTATGTAGAACAGGATGGAAATGTATATGGAAAGCTAAAAACAGTAAATGGTCATATTGAAAGAAGATGCAGTCCCAGAGCAAGGACTGCAGTGCCCTTTTGTAGGGTGCACAGAACCCTGTGCGATTGCAGAGTTTCAGCCTATCTGTACATCTTTAGGAGAAAATAAAATTTTCAAATGGTAGTTTTCTCTATGTAGAATAGGCTGTAAAAATACAGGAATAGTTAAAAATAGTAAATGGCATGCTGAAAGAAGTAATGCCAGAACCAGGACTGCAGTGCAGAGTTTCTGTGCACGTGTAGAGTTTCAGCTTCCTAGCCTTACCCCTCTTGGAGTAAACCAATTTTTAATGGTATTATTCTGTCTGTAAATATGCTTAGGGAAATCTAAAAACAGTAAATGATCCTACTGAAAGAAAAAGTAATGCCGGATTGAAATTTCACTTTGTAGGGTATATAGTACCCTGTGTACCTGTAGAGTTTCAGCCTCCTGGCTTTACCCTCTTGGAGAAAATAAAGTTTTCAAGGGGTATTTTTCTCTGTCGGTATACATTCAAGAGTAAAGCTAAAAACAGTAAACTTTAATACTGAAACAAGAATAATGCCAGAGCCAGGATTGCAATGCCTTTTTGTAGGTTGCATAATACCCTGGGTACCCACAGAGTTTCTGATTCCCAGCTTTACCCCAGTTGGAGAAAATCAAGTTTTCAAGGATATTTTTTCTCTATGTAGAATAGGCTGGAAATGCATACTGAAAGCTAAAGTCAGTAAATGGTCATAGTGAACGAAGAAGTAATGCAAGAGCCAGGACTGCAGTACCCTTTAACAGGGTGCAAGTACCCTGTGTATTTGTAGTTTCAGCATCCTAGGTTTAACCCTGCTGGAAAAATCAAGTTTTCATGGGGTATTTTTCTCTATGTCGATGACGCTGGTAATGCCTAGGGAAAGTGAATAACAGTAAAAGGTCATACTAAAAGAAGTAAAGCCAGAGCTAGGATTGCAGTGTCCTTTTGTAGGGGTCATAGTACTCTGTGGAACTGTACAGTTTTAGCCTCCTAGCTTTTCCTCTATTGGAGAAATCAAGTTTGTATGGGGTATTTTTCTCTATACTGAATAGGCTGGAAATGCCAATGGAAAGAAAAAACAGTAAAAGGTCATACTGAAAGAAGAAGCACTACCACAGCCAGGATTGCAGTGCCCTTTTGCAGGGTGCATAGCAGTCTGTGTAACTGTAGAGTTGCAGCCTCCTAGCTTTACTGCTCTTGGAGAAAATCAAGTTTTAAAGAAGCATGCTTCTCTGTCTGTATATGTGTAGGGAAAGCTAAAACAGTAAATGGTCATACTGAAAGAAGAAGTGATGCTAGATGCAGAATTGAAGTGTCCTTTTGTAGGGTGCATGGTACCCTGCAGACTTGTAGAGTTTCAGCATCAAAACTTTACACCTCTTGGAGAAAATCAAGTTTTCAAATGGTAGTTTTTGCGGTGTATTAATGAATAGGGAAAGCAAAAAACAGTAAACGGTCATACTAAAGAAGTAATGCCAGAGCCAGGACTGTAATGTCCTGTTCTATGGTGCATAGTACCCTGTGGACCTGTAGAGTTTCTGACTCATAGCTTTTCCCCTCTTGGAGAAAATCAAGTTTTCAAGGGGTATTTTTCTCTATGCCAAATAGGCTGGAAAAGCATAGGGAAACCTAAAAACACTAAACCCTCATACTAAAAGAAGAAGTAATTGAAAAATGATATGGTGCTGCTTACTGTGATGGATTTGAAGTCTTCTTAAGACACTCAGTCTTGCTGGCTGGATTCTGCTGAAATCAAAGTCTGGTTATATTTGCATTCACAGTCTGTTGCATACAGAAACTTGCAGAATATACACTGATGAAAGCATATACTTTGCAGCATTAACTTAGAGCAGTAACAAATAACTTTTTATAATAAACCAGATGGACTAATGTTGCAGCTTAAAGTACTGTTCCACTTTACTTCTGGTATAGTACAGATGATGTGAAAGATATAACATTTACCTCAGGACAAATGTGTCCCTACCAATACCCCTAACATAACTGGATTAATACAGATCTTTATATACAATTTTAGTCATGCACATACATATACATCTCCTCTTGGTATTCTATTTTGGAGAATTGCTCATCCTGTAGAAACAATATTTATTGCTGCAGACAAATCCTGACTTAATAATATTATTTTTAAGCTTCCTTGTTTAACAATGTCCTGCCACATTTTTGCTGAATTTATAAGAGGCCAGCTTTTCTGACAGTGTGAACATCCTGTTTTTTGTCTTTAGTATTCTATTTGGATCTTTGTATAAGAACATCTGTTCTTGTGCAAATGCTGATAAGTGCAGAAAAGCATGTTTTTTAAGGAAACACATTGTAACAGTGTCATATGATAGAAACATGTCATGTTGTCCATTCTTTAAAAAAGCAGATTTTACATTTTTGCTCTCACTGACAATGAAATGCATGCATCCTGCTTTTAAGTCTGTAAGGAAAGATGTCCATTCAGCAGATTTCTTATTTTCCTAGTCACAGTCATTTAGTATGGATGCTAATGACATATTGCTAAACTCTATTTCTACATTTAAGCAAGCTTTATCTTATACCTTATTTATGTTGCATATTTGTAGCAAAGTTACTTTCAACCTTAGTATATTGTTGAGCACACTCTAACAATTCCCTCTTTTTTATTTTAAACCAGGGAAATAAATTCAGCATTATTTGATAATACTTTTTCAATATGAAAATTAACAACAGTAACTTGATTAGCTTTTGCTAAGCAGACTTTAATACATGTAAATAATATGCAACCAAGCATTACAATAACAACAAAATAAATTAAAATACAGTGATTTTTCCGGTCCATCCTGTAAATAGATTATTAAACCATTCACTTCAATCATCATTCCAGTTTTTTCTAGTATGTTTTTGACACTTGTGAAATCACTTCTAAATGTGCGTTTACAGATTCTGTTTTGTCTGGAATAAATGTACAACATTGTTCTCCTATTAAAGCAAATGCACCCCCTTGGGATGCTAATATGTAATCTAATGCCATTTGATTTTGCAAAACCATAGTTTGTATAGCTGTCATTTCGACAGTAATGTCAAGGACTGCATTGAAAGTGGCATTTGCCAATACCTCAACTAGTTTAGATAGTTTTCTCAGCTCCCAGATGGCTTTTGCAGCCCCATACCAAGGGAAAATACCTGCTCCAGAGATTACATCATCTCCTAAATCCATATTTTTTAATTTAATATAATCAAGATTTTGATGATATATACATGATGTATCTAAGGTGTCTACTGGATTTTCTGGACTTTCAGTCACAGGTAATATATCCCTTTTTTTTTTGCATTTCTAATGCTTCATTTTGGTAACTCTTTTACATGATGCATTGCTAGTACCACTAATCCTATATAACAGGTGCCATCCCATCCCTTTGGTAACCATTTATAAGCACATTTACCACAGATATAATATAACCCATCTGATAGAGCAACACTGCAATTTACCAGACTGCCATTTACTTGCCCCATAGTAGTAGTTTTATCATGTACAACTGTAAAGTTTTTATCTGTTTTACTTCGCCAACATGTAATATTGGTTTTACACTAATTTTTATCATTTTGTGAAAAATGAATAACTGCTGTGTCACTTAATATTAACTGACCCTTAATTGGTATTAAAATAGGAAAACCATGATAAAATACTCCACGTACTAGTATGTGGTTGTGAAAATTAATCATTTCAATTGTTTGAATACAATTGCTATTACACACTGGAACAGTTCCATTTTGTTGAAAACATGTGATCCCCTGCACTATTGCAGATAACTGTACTCTTGCTTTATGTAATTGTACATTTATGACTTGATCTCCTGTTTCATTTATTAATATCCTCCAACTACTAAAAGAATTTAGTGGAATAGGTATTAGAGGCATTACCCCTGTTATTTTTGGTATTAAACTACATACCCAACAATTAGAAACACTCATGCTTTTTGCATACCAACATTGCCTTGCCAAAAAAGTGTTAAAAGATGGTGACCAATCTTTTTCATTTTTCCACATTTCTTTACTCTCTCTCTTATGTAACTTTACAGTTTGATTAACAGGTTGTAAGTATAATTTAATCCTAAGCAATACAATAATAGTATGATAGCTATTATCATTAAAAAAAAAAATCCTTTAAATAGAAATTCCATTGTTGAATCATTTTTCCTTTGGTCATCTGAAACTTGATTTCCAAAAGGATGCACTTTAAACCATATCAATTTCATTATGGTTTTCTCTGATGGAAACCTACAAGAGAATACATTTAATCAGATTTACATTACTCACTATTTTTGATTATTCTTAGGTGATCTTTATGAACCAACATTGTTCTGTTTTTCTTTTTTCCTTTGATTTTGTACACTAATGGTCCAATTTGTTCCACTACTTCAAAAGGGCCTTGCCAATTGCTAGTCCATGGTCCTTCCATTTGGAATGATTTTACAAATACTTTGGTTCCACAGGGAAGGTTTTCTTCAGCTGGTAACATTGGCTCCTTTTTCCATAGATGGAATGCTTGCTCCCTTGCATTATAGTCACATATACTTATAAAAGTTGTTTTAGTCATTTCTGATGTTTGCTCATTTCTAGCATGGGCCTACCATTAGGTAAATCTGGGTCAAATAGTAATTGTATGGGCATTTTGCAGCCTGTCATTATTTCATACAGGGAAATACCCATTTTGCTGTTTGGTGTTGCTCGAATACCCATTAAAATACCAGGCAGATGATGTACCCATGTATTGCCCTTTTCCAAGCTTGCCTTTTTTAGACGTTCTTTTAACATCAGATTCATATGTTCTACAATGCCATTAGATTGTGGATGGTATGGTACATGAAACCTTTGCTGTATGCCTAACAAATTACACATTTGTTTAATGAGATCACTAATAAACTGTGGGCCATTGCCTGACTCTATGACCCATGGCCATCCCCAGTGACAGAAAATATTTTTCCATAAGGCTTCTTCTGTTGCCTTTGCTGTCATGGTTTTAGTAGGAATTGTTTCTACCCATTTTGAAAAGACGTCCACTACTACTAGTAGATACCTGTAACCGCCCTTTGTTGTTGGTAATGGACCTGCATAATCTATTTGAACTGCATATCTTGGCTCATCTGCTGGCTGTACTCAATGTAACTGAGGCCTTTTGCTTTTAGCTTTCACCTGCAGACAGATTAAACATTCTTCTACAATCAGCTTGCAGACCTTTTTAAAATTGGGTTCCAATCCTTTTCTTTTACAACTGCCCATAACTTATCAGTTCCTATATGGCCCAGTATTTGGTGATTTAACTTGACCACTGGCGTTCCAACTGAAATGATACATATGGCAACTGTAACACTTTGGAGGTGGTGTATGCATAGTACTCCTTTGGTGGTATACCTGCTAACCTGCATTGATCAGTTTCTTCTTTTAAGCCCTGTTGTTTTTGTATATTTGCAAGGTCTTTTTGTATTGACTCTTCATCTAATTTTTTTAAGACACTAACTTCTACACTGGCATACCCATATTCTGGAAGTTATTTTCCATTTTGTGCTGCTTGTTTTGCCAAAGTATCAGCTAACACATTTAACCTGTAAGTTTCACTGGTTGGCTTTTGATGTGCTTTTACTTTTAAGATGCTATACTGTCCTTGTTGTTTTGACATTGTTATAAGTTTATATATGTCTTTTAATACTTCAGCATGCCATAATGGTTTACCTACACTATCCACAAATCATCGTCTTACCCAAGTTTCCATATGCAGTCTTAAAGAATTTACTATGTAAGAGCTATCTAAAAAAATGTTAACAGGATTGTAATACTTTAGCACATACAGTACTGCCTCCAATTCAGCCTTTGAGCTGACATATGCCCTGGTAACTTGATTAGTTCAGGAGAACCCAGCTGTGGATTCTCTGGAACTATGGCAAATCCTGTCCAGTATCTGCCTTGGTCCCAATATCGTGCTCCATCCACAAAGATGGATGGCTTAAAGTGATCAAAATCAGATGCTAAAAATTGCACATCAGGTGACATTATTTTTTTTAAACAGTTATGCTGTTTTCCTTCATATCCCATGTGGTTTGACAAATAATATCTGTCCCCTGTCTGTATAGTAACAGTTTTCATTCCAAAAAGTGACATCCATTTTTCAAAGACTGCCTGACTAATACCATCTGTAATTTTATTAATTTCAAAACTGTCTATCAGAGCTTTTACTGCTTGATGTGGTGTTTGTACTATAATGTTGGAAAATACGGTCAAATATTCAGTTTGTTTAATACCCCAGTAAATGGCTAATAATTGCTGTATACATGGATGGTAGCCCAGTTCCACTGGAGTCATCTTCCTACTAAAGAAGGAGACTGGGCATAATGCTTTTTCCATTCTGTTGTCGCTACCATGTGGCCATTCCTGTAGTAGTACCACAGACAGTGTTTTTTTTTCCTGCTGCTTGTAGCACAAATGGTAACCTTGGTGTGGATGCTATTAATTCTGTAGCTTGTGCTAGTTTTACTTTTATTTGTGAAAATGCCTCCTCTTCATGAGATTCCCCACTCTAAAAAGGTGGAGTTCTTTTGTTCCTGTAACATTTTGGTATATAGTCCTGATCACTTCCTACCCCTACAGGGCTTTCTAGTTTCCCACAATCACTGGGACCCTTGGACCACAGATTTGGGAATTGCTGTTGTAAATGCTTCCATACATCCTTACTGTCTGTATTTGCATAGCCTGTATGTTTTTCAGGTTTGTCAGATAGAGAGATTACATAGCAACCTGTACTTTGCTCTTCCTCTCTTTGTTGTTTGTCTCCCATCCACAGAACTTCATTAGGTCAATCGATTAGTATGCCCAAAGGCCCTAGAATGTCCATACCAATAATGGTATTTGAGCAAGATGGATGCATTAAAAATGCACCATTCCATGTCTGTCCCCCTTGACTAAACTTTATGTCCACATTTTGGCTACTCACTGCATAGCATCCTGTGCCATTAAATGCTGAAATGCAAACCTTTTTTATACGATTTGCTGGTAACTGTCTGTTTGTGACAGATACTGCTGCTCCTGTGTCTATTAAGACATTTTTCCACAGTGACCCCTCTATCCAAATATCAATCAGTGGTCATTCATCTTGACCCTTTTTAAAGGTAGTCAGGAAAGATACCACAGTAGGGGGGGGCACATCCCTATTGTAAGGAAATCCACTCATACTCTACTTTATTATCAAATGCAATATGACACACCACATGTTTTTGCTTGTCATCGTCCTCTGTGTCTGAATGATCTACATATTTAGGTTTTTCAATCTCTTTTTTTAACTGTTGCCTAACTATTCCGTCTGCCTGTTCTATCAAATGTTTTGGATTTACAGGTGAAACTGTTTGAAAATCTACAGGGCATACGTCCCTTTTTCCTGTATATTGATGGCTCTTATAACTGTCTTTACCAACATTATAAGGTTTTTGTACATAATCCTGCTTTTCTGACTTTTCTTGTAAATTTTTTGCTCTTTTTTTGGAAACATCCCCTGTTCTTCCTTTTTTTTCCACCAGGCTTTGTAATGATCACAGTTTTGCTTAATATGTCCTATTTTTTTTACAAAAGAAGCATGTTGGTGCCTTTTGCTCATTACCTGTGCTTGATCCTAGTACTACAGATGTAGAGGCAGGAGCTGGTGGTGCTGACACAGCTCTTTCTGCTGGTGGTTGGTCACACCACATTTGCCTTCCCCTGTTTTTTACCTCACTAATTACTTCAAATGGCTTACTATTATCTTCAAATGCAAAGTTATGGTGTGAGTATAATGCCCCATCATTGGCCATTGTCCGTCCCCTCATTAGTTTTTGTACCAAATCAGTGAGGGTATCAGAATTTTCTTCATAGATACATTTAATATCCCCTGGAACCCCTTTAACTTGTTCTAAGAAGCAATTTATTAGCTGTTTTTGTATTTCTCTTTTCCCCATGCCTCTGTCTGTTTTTTGATATATGATTTAAAATGCAAGCCTAAAATGTACACTTTGTTCCATTAATTTATCTGTGATAGTAATTTTAAAATTATCTAATAATTTGGCTGTGAGAGGTTGCTCTTGTGTAAATGGCATTAAAACGGCTGTCATATGTCCTACTTTAGTGTTTAACTGATAATCATCTTGTTTTAATTGAATGAAAGTTTTAAAACATTTGGGAATGAAAATCCAGAAACATCTATGTAATGCATCTGTCCATATATCAGATCCTGCTGCATATGCCCCCCATTCTTCAAATGCAAGCATGTTATAAAATATGCCTTTTTTATCATCCACTGTGGAAAACTCTGTAATAATCTAGACTGTGTATATAAATCTGTAGTGGTTCTCTGTCTCTGTTCTATAATTTGGACTAATTCTGTGTTTTTTAACTCTTCCTTAAGCTTAAGCACTTTTGACAGAGGTCTTGGATGTCACTTCTAAACTTTTTAAACTCACTTTGTTTTTCTTTTAAAATTTTATTAAATTCTTCTGTCAATGTATCATAAGCTTTGTTTCTGTCCTCATCTGTATGTGTAGCCATGACATCATTCCATGCTTGTACATAATTTTTAAAGGGAGTTACAAGAGCTACAGGGGACTCTGTCAATAAAAGTTTTGATTGCTGTTGTAATTCAGAGATTAATGTACTGACAGGACATAACTGCTTTACATCTGGATATAATGAAAACTCTTTACCCTTAGTTAATTCTGTATCACGAACAGATCTGTCTTCACAGTCTATTTTTTTAGTAATATCATGCAATACCTTTTTATGGCATAATACACAAAATTCAGTTTCTCTTGAATCACACAATAAACATATACTATTATATACTTCATTTTTTGTTGCAACTACCAATCAAATGTTACAATCCACTTACATAATGCCTGTATGTCAACTTGCCCTAATAAGATTTTACACTTACTAATGTGTTGTGTATACCAACAATCTAATTTACTCCATATTTTATCTGGTTGTTCTGTTACATTAAGAGTAAAACTTGACTTACATTTGCTGGAATTCTGTCTGATAGCATCCATACTAAAAATGTGACACAGAAAAAAGTCTTACCAGTGAGCAAGAAAACAGGTGATCAGGCTGTTGTTGCAGATGGCTGGAAATTTTTCAAAGTCACTTGAGAAGCTGGTGAAGCACAACAGGCAGCGAACTGCTGTACAAAGTAGATATCCACCTTTTCTTGGAGAATTTATGGCACTGCAACTTTCCTGAATTAGTCTCACTGGATTCAGACATCTGAAAAAAACTTTACTGCTGCAAGCTGCATAAACTGGAATTCTTCTGTTTAGAAATTACACATATGTACAAATGTTAGTTACTGCAATTTAATTGAAGTGACCCTCTGCAGGGCTTACTACTCCTTCTGTGATTGAATGCAGGCTAGCTTGCCATTGAAAAATTATATGGTGCTGCTTACTGTGATGGATTTAAAGTCTTCTTAAGACACTCATTCTTGCTGGCTGGATTCTGCTGAAATCAAAGTCTGGTTATATTTGCATTCACAGTCTGTTGCATACAGACACTTGCAGAATATACACTGATGAGAGAATATACTTTGCAGCATCAACTTAGAGCAGTAACAAATAACTTTTTATAATAATCCAAATGGAATAACATTACAGCTTAAAGTACTGTTCCACTTTACTTCTCATATAGTACAGATGATGTGAGAGATATAACATTTACCTCGGGACAAATGTGTCCCTACCAATACCCCTAACATAACATACTTATATTTAACAAAGCAATTTTAACTAAGGTTTATGTTTGAAGTATTTTATATAACAAAATATATATACATATCTACTTATTATATATACTTTTGGTTTTAACTTTTAGATTCATTCACCTTTAAGGTACTTGTGTTTTAATGCATTTTGCATGTGTAATTGAATTTGTTCACTCATTGGTTCATTTGAATTAGATTAGTTTATTTGTTCATCAAAGGAATAGAGGTTAGGTATCTGATGAAGTTATTGTGATGAAGACGTATGTGGATTAACTTCACAGTGTTATTGTGATGTTGCTTGTGCTTTGCAGCTTCATTTACTGTGCTGTGCTGCTGTCATTTAGCTTGCTGTGGATTGTTTTTGTACTTGTTCATTAAAGCAGTTGTCCATTTTGATGAGGTCTGTGTGTGCCTTACTTCAGGTTTACAAATGTGTCCCTACCAATACCCCTAACATAACTGGATTAATACAGACCTTTATATACAATTTTAGTAATGCACATACATATACATTTCCTCTTGGTATTCTATTCTGGAGAATTGCTCATCCTGTAGGAACAATACTGATTGTTGCAGATGCTGACACAAATGCTGACTTAATAATGTTATTTTAAGCTTCCTTGTTTAACAATGTCCTGTCAAATTTTTGCTGAATTTATAAGAGGCCACCTTTTCTGGCAGTGTGAACATCCTGTTTTTTGTCTTTAGTATTCTATTTGGATCTTTGTATAAGAACATCTGTTCTTGTGCAAATGCTGATAAGTGCAGAAAAGCATGTTTTTTAAGGAAACACATTGTAACAGTGTCATATGATAGAAACATGTCATGTTGTCCATTCTTTAAAAAAGCAGATTTTACATTTTTGCTCTCACTGACAATGAAATGCATACATCCTGTTTTTAAGTCTGTAAGGAAGGATGCCCATTCAGCAGATTTCTTATTTTCCAAGTCACATTCATTTAGTATGGATGCTAATCACATATTGCTAAACTCTATTTCTACATTTAAGCAAGCTTTATCTTATACCTTATTTATGTTGCATATTTGTAGCAAAGTTACTTTCAACCTTAGTATATTGTTCAGCACACTCTAACAGTAATGTCAGAGCTCGGATTGTAGTGTCTTTTTGCAGGGTGCATAGTACCAAGTGTACATGCAGAGCTTCAGCCTATCATTACCGTTTTTGAGAAAATCAAGTTTTAAAAGGGTAGCCTTCTCCATGTAGAAAAGGCTGGAAAACCATAGGAAAAGCTAAAAAAAGAAAATAGTCATTCTGAAAGAAGAAGTAAAGCCAGACAGGAGTGCAGTCTCCTTTTGTAGCGATCATAGTACCCTGTGGAATGGTAGAGTTTCAGTCTCCTAGCTATATCTCTCTTGGAGAAAGTCAAGTTTTCAAGCGGTATTTTTCTCTATGTAGAATAGGCTGGAAATATACAGGAATAGCTAAAAATAGTAAATGGCATGCTGAAAGAAGTAATGCCAGAACCAGGACTGCAGTGCCACTCTAAAGGGTGGATGGTACCCTGTGTACCTGTAGAGTTTCAGCTTCCTAGCCTTACCCCTCTTAGAGAAAACCAATTTTAAGTGGCATTATTCTGTCTGTAAGTATGCTTAGGGAAACCTAAAAACAGTAAATGATACTACTGAAAGAAAAAGTAATGCCGGATTGAAGTTCCACTTTGTTCCACTGTGTACCTGTAGAGTTTCAGCCTCCTGGCTTTACCCTGTTGGAGAAAATAAAGTTTTCAAGGGGTATTTTTCTCTGTCGGTATACATTCAAGAGTAAAGCTAAAAACAGTAAACTTTAATACTGAAACAAGAAGTAATACCAGAGCCAGGATTGCAATGCCCTTTTGTAGGTTGCATAATACCCTGGGTACTCACAGAGTTTCTGATTCCCAGCTTTACCCCAGTTGGAGAAAATCAAGTTTTCAAGGGTATTTTTCTCTATGTAGAATAGGCTGGAAATGCATAGTGAAAGCTAAAATCAGTAAATGGTCATAGTGAATGAAGAAGTAATGACAGAGCCAGGACTGCATTCCCCTTTAATAGGGTGCAAGTACCCTGTGTATCTGTAGAGTTTCAGGATCCTAGGTTTAACCCTTCTGGAAAAAAATCAAGTTTTCAAAGGGTATTTTTCTCTGTGTCAATGACACTGGAAATGCCTATGGAAAGCGAATAATAGTAAAAGGCCATACTGAAGGTAAATCCAGAGCTAGGATTGCAGTGTCCGTTTGTAGGGGGTCATAATACCCTGTGGAACTGTACAGTTTTAGCCTCCTAGCTTTACCTGTATTGAAAAAAATCAAGTTTTCATGGGGTATTTTTCTCTATGTTGAATAGGCTGGAAATGCCAAGGGAAAGTGAAAAAGAGTAAAAGGTCATACCGCATATAGCTTTACCCCTTTTGGAGAAAATCAAGTTTTCAAAGGGGTATGCTTATCTGTCTATATATGCATAGGGAAAGTTAAAAAAAGTAAACTGTCATATTGAAAGAAGTGATGCCAGAACCAGAATTGCAGTGTCCTTTTGTAGGGTGCATATTACCCTGTGGAGTTGTAGAGTTTCAGCTTCATTGCTTTACCCCTCTTGGAGAAAATCAAGTTTTCAAATGGTAGTTTTTGCGGTGTATTTATGAATAGGGAAAGCAAAAAACAGTAACCAGTCATACTAAAGAAGTAATACCAGAGCCAGGACTGTAATGTCTTGTTCTACGGTGCATAGTACCTTGTGGACCTGTAGAGTTTCTGACTCCTAGCTTTTCCCCTCTTGAAGAAAATCAGATTTTCAAGGGGTATTTTTCTCTATGCCAAATAGACTGGAAAAGTATAGGGAAACCTAAAAACACTAAAAACCAAATACTGAAAAAAGAAGTAATGTCAGAGCTTGGATTGTAGTGCCTTTTTGCAGGGTGCATAGTACCCGGTGTGCATTCATAGTTTCAGCCTATCTTAACCCTTTTGGAGAAAGTCAAGTTTTCAAGGGGTAGTTTTCTCCATGTAGAAAAGGCTGGAAATGCATAGGAAAAGCTAAAAAAAAAAGAAAATGGTCATACTGAAAGAAGGAGTGATCCCAGACCCAGGACTGCAGTGCCCTTTTGTAGGGTGCACAGTACCATGTGAATCCATATAGTCTCAGCCTATCTGTATATCTTTTGGAGAAAATTTAATTTTCAAGGGGTTGTTTTCTCTATGTAGAATAGGCTAGAAATGTATAGGAAAAGCCTAAAATAATAAATGGTCATACTGAAAGAAGTAATGCCAGAGCCAAGACTGCAGTGCCACTCTATAGGTGCATAGTACCCTGTCTACCTGTAGAGTTTCAGCTTCCTAGCCTTACCCTTCTTGGAATTTTTCTCTGTCTGTATACATGCAAGGCTAAAGCTAAAAAAGTAAACTTTCATACTGAAACAAGAAACAATGCCAGAGCCAGTATTGTAATGCCCTTTTGTAGGTTGCATAGTACCCTGGGTACCCACAGAGTTTCTGATTCCAAGCTTTACCCCAATTGGAGAAAAGCACGTTTTCAAGCGTATTTTCACTATGTAGAATAGGCTGGACGTGCATAGTGAAAGCTAAGATCAGTAAATGATCATAGTGAATGAAGAAGTAATGCCGGAGCCAGGACTGCATTACCCTTTTGCAGTGTTCAAGTACCCAGTGTATCTGTAGAGTTTCAGCATCCTAGGTTTAACCCTTTTGGAAAAATCAAGTTTTCAAAGGGTATTTTTCTCTATGTCGATGACGGTGGAAATGCCTAGAGAAAGGGAAAAACAGTAAACAGTCATACTGAAAGAAGAAGTAAAGCCACAGCTAGGATTGCAGTGTCCTTTTGTATGGGGTCATAGTACCCTGTGGAACTGTACAGTTTCAGCCTACTTGCTTTACCTCTATTGGAAAAATCAAGTTTTCATGGGGTATTTTTCTGTATGTTGAATAGGCTGGAAATGTCAAGGGAAAGTGAAATAAAATAAAAGGTCATACTGAAAGAAGAAGCAATGCCACAGCCAAAATTGCAGTGCCCTTTTGTAGGGTGCATAGCAGTCTGTGTAACTGTCGAGTGTCAGCCACCTAGATTTACCCATCTTGTAGAAAATCAAGTTTTCAAGGGGTATGCTTCTCTGTCTATATATATGTAGGGAAAGCTAAAAAGGTAAATGGTCATACTGAAAGAAGAAGTGATGCCAGAGGCAGAACTACAGTGTCCTTTTTTAGGGTGCATAGTACCGTGTGGACTTGTAGAGTTTCAGCTTCATAGCCTTACCCCTCTTGGAGAAAATCAAGTTTTCAAATGGTAGTTTTTGCGATGTATTAATGAATAGGGAAAGAAAAAACAGTAAACATTCATACTAAAGAAGTAATGCCAGAGCCAGGACTGTAATGTCCTGTTCTATGCTGCATAGTACCCTGTGGACCTGTTGAGTTTCTGCCTCCTAGCTTTTGGAGATAATCACATTTTCAATGGGTATTTTTCTCTATGCCAAATAGACTGGAAAAGCATAGGGGAAACCTAAAAACACTAAACCCTCATACTGAAAGAAAAAGTAATGTCAGAGTTCAGACTGTGGTGCCTTTTTGCAGGGTGCATAGTAACCTGTGTACATGTAGAGTTTCAGCCTATCTTTTCTGTTTTGGAGAAAATGTAGTTTTCAAGGGATAGTTTTCTCCATGTAGAAAAAGCTGGAAAAAGTAAACAATCATTCTGAAAGAAGAAGTAAAGCCAGAGCCAAGATTGCAGTCTCCTTTTGTAGGGATCATAGTACCCTGTGGAACTGTAGAGTTTCAGTCTCCTAGCTATACCCCTCTTGGAGAAAGTCAAGTTTTCAAGCGGTATTTTTCTCTATGTAGAATAGGCTGGAAATGTATAGGGAAAGCTAAAAACAGTAAATGGTCATACTGAAAGAAGGGTAATCTCAGAGCCAGGACTGCAGTGCCCTTTTGTATGTGCACAGTACCCTGTGCATCTGTAGAGTTTCAGCCTATCTGTACATCTTTAGGAGAAAATCAAATTTTCAAAGGGTAATTTTCTCTATGTATAATAAACTAGAAATATATAGGAAAAGCTACAAATAATAAATGGCATACTGAAAGAAGTAATACCAGAGCCAGGACTGCACTGCCACTCTATATGTTGCATAGTACCCTGTCTACCTGTAGAGTTTCAGCTTCGTAGCCTTTCCCTGCTTGGAGAAAATCAATTTTAAATTATATTATTCTGTCTGTAAATATGCTTAGGGAAAGCTAAAAACATTAAATGGTCCCACTGAAAGAAAAAGTAATGAAAAAGGCAGGATTGAAGTTCCACTTTGTAGGGTACATAGTACCGTGTGTACCTGTAGAGTTTCAGCCTCCTGGCTTTACCCTCTTGGAGAAAATCAAGTTTTCAAGGAGTATCTGTATACATGCAAGGGAAAGCTAAAAACAATACACTTTCATACTGAAACAAGAAGTAATGCCAGAGCCGGGATTACAATTCCCTTTTGTAGGTTGCATAGTACCCTGGGTACCCACAGAGTTTCTGAATCCCAGCTTTACTCCAATTGGAGAAAATCAAGTTTTCAAGGGTATTTTTCTCTATGTAGAATAGGTTGGAAGTGCATAGTGAAAGCTAAAATCAGTAGTGAACGAAGAAGTAATGCCAGAGCCAGGACTGCATTACCCTTTTGTAGGGTGCAAGTACCTTGTGGATCTGTAGAGTTTCAGCATCTTAGGTTTAACCCTTATGGAAAAATCAAGATTTCAGAGGGTATTTTTCTCTATGTCGTCGACGATTGCAGTATTTTGTATGGGTCATAGTACCCTGTGAAACTGTATATTTTCAGCCTCCTTGCTTTACCTCTATTGGAAAAGTCAAGTTTTCATGGGGTATTTTTCTCTATGTTGAATAGGCTGGAAATGCCAAGGGAAAGCAAAATAAAATAAAAGGTCATACTGAAAGAAGAAGCAATGCCACAGCCAAGATTGCAGTGCCCTTTTGTAGGGTGCATAGCAGTCTGTGTAACTGTCGAGTTTCAGCCACCTAGATTTACCCATCTTGTAGAAAATCAAGTTTTCAAGGGGTATGCTTCTCTGTCTATATATGTGTAGGGAAAGCTAAAAAAGTAAATGGTCATACTGAAAGAAGCAGTGATGCCAGTGCCAGAATTACAGTGTCCTTTTTTATGGTGCATAGTACCCTGTGGACTTGTAGAGTTTCAGCTTCATAGCTTACCCCTCTTGGAGAAAATCAAGTTTTCAAATGGTAGTTTTTGTGATATATTAATGAATAGGGAAAGAAAAAAACAGTAGACATTCATACTAATGAAGTAATGCCAGAGCCAGGACTGTAATGTCCTGCTCTATGGTGCATAGTACCCTGTGGACCTGTAGAGTTTCTGCCTCCTAGCTTTTGGAGATAATCACATTTTCAACGGGTATTTTTCTCTATGCCAAATAGGCTGGAAAAGCATAGAGAAACCTGAAAACACTAAACCCTTATACTGAAAGAAGTAATGTTAGAGCTCAGATTGTAGTGCCTTTTTGCAGGGTGCATAACACCCAGTGTACATGCAGAGTTTCAGCCTATCTTTGCCCTTTTGGAGAAAAATCAAGTTTTCAAGGGGTAGTTTTCTCCATGTAGAAAAGGCTGAAAATGCATAGGAAAAGCTAAAAAAAGAAAACGGTCAATCTGAAAGAATAAGTAAAGCCAGACCCATGATTGCATTCTCTTTTGTAGGGATCTTAGTACCCTGTGGAACTGTAGAGTTTCAGTCTCCTGGCTATACCCCTCTTAGAAAAAGTCAAGCTTTCATGTGGTAATTTTCTCTATGTAGAATAGGCTGGAAATGTACAGGTAAAGCTAAAAACAGTAAATGGTCATACTGAAAGAAGGAGTGATCCCAGACCCAGGACTGCAGTGCCCTTTTGTAGGCTGCAAGGTACCCTGTGCATATGTAGAGTTTCAGCCTATCTGTACATCTTTTGGATAAAATCTAATTTTCAATGGGTGGTTTTCTCTCTGTAGAATAGGCTGGAAATATATAGGAAAAGCCTAAAATAGTAAACTGTCATACTGAAAGAAGTAATGCCAGAGCCAAGACTGCAGTGCTACTATATAGAGTGCATAGTACACTGTCTACCTGTAGAGTTTCAGCTTCCTAGCCTTACCCTTCTTGGAGAAAAATCAATTTTTAAGTGGTATTACTCTGTCTGTAAATACGCTTAGGGAAAGCTAAAAATAAAAAGCGGTCCTACAGAAAGAAAAAGTAATGCCAGAGGTAGGACTGAAGGTCCAATTTGTAGGGTACATAGTACCCTGTGTACCATCAGAGGTTCAGCCTCCTGGCTTTACCCTATTGGAGAAAATCAAGTTTTCAAGGTTTTTTTTTCTCTGTATACATGCAAGGGGGAAAGCTAAAAAAAGTAAACTTGCATACTGAAACAAGAAACAATGCCAGAGCCAAGATTCCAATACCCTTTTGTAGGGTGCATAGTACCCTGGGTTCCCACAGAGTTTCTGTTTCCTAGCTTTACCCCTACTGGAAAAAATCAAGTTTTGAAGTGTATTTTTCTCTATGAAGAATAGGCTGGAAGTGCATAGTGAAAGCTAAAATCATTAAATGGTCACAGTGAATGAAGAAGTAATGCCAGAGCCAGGACTGCATTACCCCTTTGTAGGGTGCAGGTACCCTGTGTATCTGTAGAGTTTCAGCATCCTAGGTTTAACCCTTTTGGAAAAATGAAGTTTTCAAAGGGTATTTTTCTCTATGTCGATGACGCTGGAAATGCCTAGGGAAAGCGAAAAACAGTAAACGGTCATACTGAAAGAAGAAGTAAAGCCACAGCTAGGGTTGCAGATTTTTGTATGGGTCATAGTACCCTGTGAAACTGTACAGTTTCAGCCTCCTAGCTTTACCTCTATTGGAAAAATCAAGTTTTCATGGAGTATTTTTCTCTATGTCGACAACGCTGGAAATGCCTAGGGAAAGCGAATAACAGTAAAAGGTCATACTGAAAGAAGATGTAAAGCCAGAGCTAGGATTGCAGTGCCCTTTTGTAGGGTGCATAGCAGTCTGTGTAGCTGTAGAAGTTTAGCCTCCTAGCTTTACCCCTCTTGGAGAAAATCAAGTTTTCAAGGGGTAAGCTTCTCTGTCTATATATGCATAGTGAAAGCTAAAAATGTAAATGGTCATACTGAAAGAAGAAGTGGTGCAAGAGCCAGAATTCCAGTGCCCTTTTGTAGGTTGCATAGAACACTGTGGACTTGTAGAGTTTCAGCTTCATAGCTTTACCCATCTTGGAGAAAATCAAGTTTTCAAATGGCAGTTTTTGAGGTGTATTAATGAATAGGGAAAGCAAAAAACAGTAAGCGGTCATACTAAAGAAGTAATGCCAGAGCCAGGACTGTAATGTCCTGTTCTATGGTGCATAGTACCCTGTGGAACTGTAGAGTGTCTCTCTCCAAGCATTTCCCTTAACCGATGAGCCACCCTCCCACCTTTCCCCATGGAGAAAATCAAGTTTTCAAGGGGTATTTTTCACTATGCTAAATAGGCTGGAAAAGCATAGGGGAAACTTGGAAACACTAAACCCTCATAGTGAAAGAAGAAGCAATGTCACAGCTCAGATTGTAGTGCCTTTTAGCAGGGTGCAAAGAACCCAGTGTACATGCAGCATTTTAGCCTGTCTTTACCCTTTTGGAGAAAAATCACGCTTTTAAAGGGTAGTTCTCTCCATGTAGAAAAGGAAGGAAATGCATAGGAAAAGCTAAAAAAAAACAGTCATCCTGAGCAAAGTTAAGCTAGAGCCAGGATTGCAGTCTCGTTTTGCAGGAATCATAGTACCCTGTGGAACTGTAGCGTTTCAGTCTCCTTGCTATTTTGAAATGGTAATTTTCTCTATGTAGAATAGGCTGGAAATGTATAGGAAAAGTTAAAAACAGTAAATGGTCATTCTGAAAGAAGGAGTAATCTCAGAGCCAGAACTGCAGTGCCCTTTTGTAGGGTGGACAGTACCCTGTGCATCTGTAGAGTTTCAGCCTATCTGTACATCTTTTGGAGAAAATCAAATTTTCAAGGGGTAGTTTTCTCTATGTAGATTAGGCTGGAAATATATAGGAAAAGCCTAAAATAGTAAACGGTCATACTGAAAGACATAATGCCAGAGGCAGGACTGCAGTGCCACTCTATAGGGTGCATAGTACCCTGTCAACCTGTAGAGTTTCAGCTTCCTGGCCTTACCCTTCTTGGAGAAAAATTAATTTTTAAGTGGTATTATTCTGTCTGTAAATACGCTTAGGGAAAGCTAAACATAGTAAGCGGTCCTACTGAAAGAAAAAGTAATGCCTGAGGCAGGATTGAAGTTCCACTTTGTAGGGTACAGAGCACCCTGTGTACCTGCAGAGTTTCAGCCTCCTGGCTTTAACCTCTTGGAGAAAAATCAAGTTTTCAAGGGGTATTTTTCTCTGTCTGTATACATGCAAGGGGAAAGCTAAAAAAAGGAAACTTTTATACTGAAACAAGAAGTAATTCCAGATCCAGGATTGTAATGCCCTTTTGTAGGTTGCATAGTACCCTGGGTACCCATAGAGTTTCTGATTCCTAGCTTTACCCAAATTGGAGAAAATCAAGTTTTCAATGGTATTTCTGTCTATGTAGAATAGGCTGGAAATGTATAGTGAAAGCTAAAATCAGTAAATGGTCATAGTGCACAAAGAAGTAATGCCACAGCCAGGACTGCAGTACCCTTTTATAGGGTGCAAGTACCCTATGTATCTGTAGAGTTTCAGCATTCTTCTGGAAAAAAATCAAATTTTCAAAGGTATTTTTCTCTATGTTGATAACACTGGAAATGCCAAGGGAAAGTGAAAAACAGTAAAAGGTCATACTGAAAGAAGAACCAATGCCACAGCCATGATTGCAGTGCCCTTTTGTAGGGTGCATAGCAGTCTAACTGTAGAGTTTCAGCTTCCTAGCTTTACCCGTCTTAGAGACAATCAAGTTTTCAAGGGGTATGCTTCTCTGTCTATATATGCATAGGGGAAAGCTAAAAAAGTAAATGGTCATACTGAAAGAAGAAGTGATGCCAGAGGCAGAATTGCAGTGTCCTTTTGTAGGGTTCATAGTACCCTGTGGACTTGTGGAGTTTTAGCTTCATAGCTTTACCTCTCTTGGAGAAAATCAAGTTTTCAAATGGTAGTTGTTGCTGTGTATTAATGAATAGGGAAATCAAAAAACAGTAAATGGTCATACTAAAGAAGTAATGCAGAGTGAGGACTGTAATGTCCTGTTCTATGGTGCATAGTACCCTGTGGACCTGTAGAGTTTCTAACTCCTAGCTTTACCACTCTTGGAGAAAATCAAGTTTTCAAGGGGTATTTTTCTCTATGCCAAATAGGCTTGAAAAGCATAGGGAAACCTAAAACCACTAAACCCTCATACTGAAATGCATACAAAAAGCTAAAAAAAGAAAATGGTCATTCTGAAAGAAGAAGAAGTAATGTCAGAGCATGGATTGTAGTGCCTTTTAGCAGGGTGCAAAGTACCCGGTGTACATGCAGAGTTTCAGTCTATCTTTACCCTGTTGGAGAAAATCAAGCTTTTAAGGGGTAGTTTTCTCCATGTAGAAAATGCTGGTAATGCATAGAAAACCTAAAAAAAGAAAGCGGTCATTCTGAAAGAAGAAGTAAAGCTAGAGACAGGATTACAGTCTCCTTTTGTAGGGATCTTAGTACCCTGTGGATCTGTAGAGTTTCAGTCCCTAGCTATATACCTATTGGAAAAAGTCAAGTTTTCAAGCGGTAATTTTCTCTATGTAAAATAGACTGGAAATGTATAGGGAAAGCTAAAAACAGTAAATGGTCATACTGATAGGAGTAATCCCAAAGCCAGGACTGCAGTGTCATTTTGTAGGGTGCACAGTACCCTGTGCATCTAAAGAGTATCTTATTTGTACATCTTTTGGAGAAAATCAAATTTTCATGGGGTAGTTTTCTCTATGGAAAATAGGCTGGAAATATATAGGAAAAGCCTAAAATAGAAAAATTGTCATACTGAAAGAAGTAATGCCAGAATCAAGACTGGAGTGCCACTCTATAGGGTGCATAATAATCTGTGTACTTGTAGAGTTTTAGCTTCCTAGCCTTACCCCTCTTGGAGAAAATCAATTTTTAAGTGGTATTATTCTGTCTGTAAATACGCTTAGGGAAGGCTAAAAACAGTAAGTGGTCCTACTGAAAGAAAAAGTAATATTAGAGGCAGGATTGAAGTTCCACTTTGTAGGGTACATAGTTCCCTGTGTACCTGTAGAGTTTCAGCATCCTGGCTTTGCCCTCTTGGAGAAAATCAAGTTTTCAAGTGGTATTTTCTCTGTTGGTATACATGCAAGGGGAAAGCTAAAAAAAGTAAACTTTCATACTGAAACAAGAAACAGTGCCATAGCCAGGGTTGCAAAACCCTTTTGTAGGTTGCATAGTACCTTGGGTATCCACAGAGTTTCTGATTCATAGCTTTACCCCAGTTGGAGAAAATCAAGTTTTCAAGGGTATTTTTCTCTATGTAGAAGAGGCTGGAAGTGCATAGTGAAAGCTAAAATCAGTAAATGGTCATAGTGAATGAAGAAGTAATACCAGAGTCAGAACTGCATTATCCTTTTGTATGGTGCAAATACCTTGTGTATCTGTAGAGTTTCAGCATCCTATGTTTAACCTTTTTAGAAACATGAAGTTTTCAATGGGTATTTTTCTCTATGTCGATGATGCTGGAAATGCCTAGGAAAAGCGAAAAACAGTAAACGGTCATACTGAAAGAAGTAGTAAAGCCAGAGCTAGGATTGCAATGTCCTTTTGTATGGGTCATAGTACCCTGTGGAACTGTACAGTTTCAGCCTCCTAGCTTTACCTCTATTGGAAAAATCAAGTTTTCATGGTGTCCTTTTTTCTATGTCAAATAGGCTGGAAATGCCAAGGGGAAGCGGAAAATAGTAAAAGGTCATACTGAAAGAAGAACCAATGCCACAGCCAGGATTGCAGTGCCATTTTGTAGGGAGGATAGCAGTCTGTTTAACGGTAGAGTTTCAGCCTCCTAGCTTTACCCCTCTTGGAGAAAATCAAGTTTTCAAGGGGTATGCTTCTCTGTCTATATATGCATAGGGAAAACTAAAAAAGTAAATGATCATACTGGAAGAAGAAGTGATGCCAGAGGCAGAATTGCAGTGTTCTTTTGTAAGCTTCATAGTACCCTGTGGACTTGTAGAGTTTCAGCTACATAGCTTTAACCCTTTTGGAGAAAATCAAGTTTTCAAATGGTAGTTTTTGGAGTGTATTAATGAATAGGGAAAGCAAAAACAGTAAACGGTCATACTAAAGAAGTAATGCCAGAGCTAGGACTGTAATATCCTGTTCTGTGGTGCATAATACCCTGTGGACCTGTAGAGTTTCTGACTCCTAACTTTTCCCCTCTTGGAGAAAATCAAGTTTTCAAGGGATATTTTTTCTATGCCAAATAGGCTGGAAACGCATAGGGAAACTTGAAAATGCTAAACCCTCATACTGAAGGGGTAGTTTTCTCTATGTAGAAAAGGTTGGAAATGCATAGGAAAAGCTAAAAAAAGAAAACGGTCATTCTGAAAGAAGAAGTTAAACCAGAGCCAGTATTGCAGTCTCCTTTTGTAGGGATCGTAGTACCCTGTGGAACTGTAGAGTTTCAGTCTTCTAGCTATACCCCTGTTGGAAAAAGTAAAGTTTTCAAGCGGTAATTTTGTCTATGTAGAATAGGCTGGAAATGTATAGGGAAAGGAAATTTTCCTACCTTTCCTGTAATTAGTGTTTCAGATACAGATTTGCTGTATCCGGGACTATTTGTAAGCTTCTGAGCCCCCAAGCCTTTTTGTGTTGGAGGGAAGCCTTCTAGCTTATCAGTGGGAATGGTAAGCACTAGATAACCTGTCTACCACATAAGGAGTAGTTCTGGCCCAGAATTTATAGTTATTGGCCATTTGGGCAGTCTTCCATCTCTCTCAACTTTCTGATTTGAAGGCCTGCATTTGCACTTGTTTCTGTCCTGTAACGCCTGGACCCATCTCATTTGCTCACTCAAAAAAATATATATATCTGCTTTTTCTGTATTTGTGTTTCTTCCTACTTTATTTTGCTTTTGTGTCATCTTAAAAGTACTCAATTGTATTTATTACTGCTTGGTGTAACTCATTCTAAGCCTTTTAGTTTAAGCACTTGGGCTTCAGACCAGTTGTTTTACATTAGGAAGGTTTGTGGTCTGCACTGTGGTGGCAGGACAGGTAGCGTATATCCTTCTAAGTTAGGAACTGCTGATTGAGGGCTCAGTGTCTGTTATTCTAAAAGTGTATTAATTCTGTTTTAAGCACTTGGGCTTCAGGCCAGTTATTTTACATTAAAAGGGTTCGTGGTCTGCACTCTTGTGGGAGGAGAGGCTGGACTCTGCCCTTCTAGCTGGGAATTTCTGGTTAAAGGCTTATAGTGCCTGCATATCTAAACTGCTTCTTACTGAAATTGGTACACCTTGTTTGCTGTAGCATAGACTAGATCCAGGCCTGCTGAATCTAGCTTTGTTTGTATAACTTGAGCACTAATCCAGGCATTCTTTAAATTATTCAATTGTATTTATTACTGCTTGGTAGTAACTTGATTAAAGTGTAGCTATCATTCTAAGTCTTTTGGATTAAGCACTTGGGCTTCAGACCAGTTGTTTTACATTAGGAAGGTTTGTGGCCTGCACTGTGGTGGCAGGACAGGTAGCTTACATCCTTCTAAGTTGGGAGCTGCTGATTGAGGGCTCAGTGTCTGTTATTCTAAAAGTGTATTAATTCTGGTTTAAGCACTTGGGTTTCAGGTCAGTTGTTTTACATTAAGAAGGTTTGTGGTCTGCACTGTAGTGTTAGAACAGGTAGCTTACATCCTTCTAAGTTGAGAACTGCTGATTGAGGGCTCAGTGTCTGTTATTCTAAAAGTGTATTAATTCTGGTTTAAGCACTTGGGCTTCAGGCCAGTTATTTTACATTAAAAGGGTTCGTGGTCTGCACTCTTGTGGGAGGAGAGGCTGGACTCTGCCCTTCTGAGCTGGGAATTTCTGGTTAAAGGCTTATAGTGCCTGCATATTTGAACTGCTTCTTACTGAAATTGGTACACCTTGTTTGCTGCAGCATAGACTAAATCCAGGCCTGCTGAATCCAGCTTTGTTTATATAACTTGAGCACTAATCCAGGCATTCTTTAAAGTATTCAATTGTATTTATTACTGCTTGGTAGTAACTTGATTAAAGTGTAGCTATCATTCTAAGTCTTTTGGATTAAGCACTTGGGCTTCAGACCAGTTGTTTTACATTAGGAAGGTTTGTGGCCTGCACTGTGGTGGCAGGACAGGCAGCTTACATCCTTCTAAGTTGGGAGCTGCTGATTGAGGACTCAGTGTCTATTATTCTAAAAGTGTATTAATTCTGGTTTAAGCACTTGGGTTTCAGGTCAGTTGTTTTACATTACGAAGGTTTGTGGCCTGCAATGTGGTGGCAGGACAGGTAGCTTACATCCTTCTAAGTTGTGAACTGCTGATTGAGGGCTCAGTGACTGTTATTCTAAAAGTGTATTAGTTCTGGTTTAAGCACTTGGGCTTCAGGCCAGTTATTTTACATTAAGAAGGTTTGTGGTCTGCACTCTTGTGGGAGGAGAGGCTGGACTCTGCCCTTCTGAGCTGGGAATTTCTGGTTAAAGGCTTATAGTGCCTGCATATTTTAACTGTTTCTTACTGAAATCGGTACACCTTGTTTGCTGTAGCATAGACTAGATCCAGGCCTGCTGAATCTAGCTTTATTTGTATGTTTGTTGTTTGTTTGCTTGTTATTTCCCTGAAATGCTAATTCCACCTAAAACACTGCTTTTCTGCGCTTCTGTGGATCCCTAGTGATATCTGCATTGCTTACTGTACTTATTTCCTTGTTTCACCTGAAAGAAAGTTACTGTTTGTCGTTTTTGCATTTAAGTTACCTGTAACACATTGCATTTAAGTTACCTGGCACTTGCTCACTAAAGCAATTATATAAGTCAGCACTAAAATATTAAAAGCACTACACCCTCACAAACTCCCCTTGAGTACCTCGTTCCCCATTGGCCCTTTTTTTCAATTATAAAGAAATTCCCAATACTATTCTAGCATGTCCAAAGGTCAGTTGTCAATCTCCTCTCTGGTCCAGCTGGTGAATCTGGGAATCTTGAGGCAATGTTACAACTGCCTCATGTACACAGACAACCCTCTCCTCCTCCCAACAAATTCCAACACATGTGAGAGATGCAACCATATAGCCATACTGGAGGCTAAACTCTCTCAACTCAGTACTGGCGAAACCAGTCAGGAGGAGAAGGAAACCACACTCACTACAATTCCAGTCTCACATAGGCGTACCACAACAGCAAACCAAACACATAAACATACAAAAACATACTCGGAGGCTCTAAATAAAAATCTGCCTAAGCAGCAGAGACATCCAAAGAAGACACCCAAGCAACCACTACCCCAAAACAAAACACGTGCCACACATAGCTCACAAAGCCAGTGTGCCGAACAGTCATAGCCCTTAAGACTAAACAACACACCTGATACACTTGTAATAGGTGACTCTATCGTCAGGCACACTGACGTCCTGCTCACCAGGCTGAACAAGGAGAAGGTCATGGTGAGCTGCCTGTCGGGCGCTAGGATCTGCCACATAACACAAGCACTCAGGTCACTCCAAGGCAAGTACAAATATGACTCAGTCAATGTCCATGCTATTGGGAATGACCTGAGATGTACCTCCCTGGACTACATGAAAAGAGACATAGAGGAGCTCTCTGAGCATGTAGCCCAGGCCAGTATGACACTAACCTTGAGTAGCTTCTTACCCTCACCAAGAATGATGCCACAATATGAAGACAAGATGATCAATTTCAACAACTGGCTTAAGTATTGGTGTCATTCAAAGGGGATCCAATGCCTGTCAGCCTGGGATGACATGCTTGACAAGCCATGATGCTTCGCTAGGGACGGCTTGCACCTGTCACCCCTGGGCTTTCGGATATTGGCAAAGGCTCTTGCTACCCCCATAGTGCCTTTTTTAGGCAAGGGTCAAAAGACAAACCCACCTCCATAGGTATTACAAGGGATAAGAAACTAAGAGTAATGCTACTCAATGCCAGCAGTCTAAACCTCAAGATGCATGCACTCGAAACTCTCCTTAGCATGGAGAACATCGATATCTGTGCAGTAACAGAAACCTGGTTCAAGGCTCCCGAGAGTACACCAGCACCACCAGGTTATACCTCATACCATGCTTTTTGGCCCCAAAACTTGGACTGAACCACAAAAGGAGGGGGAGTATCAATATTCGTCAAAGATACCCACACCTCCAGGTTGGTGGCACAGCACGAAGCATCAGAGACTATCCATGTGCAACTAACAATGGGTAAAACTGCCTTCCAGTTTATAGCCTGCTACAGACCACCCTCCCAAACCCAGGAACCCTACTCAGCTTTCCTGAGAACACTGGAAAATATGAAGGTCTCTCCAAACACCATTATATTGGGTGACTTCAACTACCCAAATATAGACTGGGAGCATTACTCTAGCTCCAACACCCTAGCCAAAAGGTTCCTAGAATTTATAAACTCAAATGCTATGGAACAACTTGTTACCACTCCCACATGAGGGAAAACATACTTGACCTGATCATCACCAACATGGGGACTCTGTGCTCCAGACCAGAAGTGTATCCCTCACTGGTAAGATCAGACCATAAACTAATCTCACTGGATATTCACATCCCAACTCCACCCCTTGCCCTGAAAACCACAGTGAAAAACTTCTCTAAAGCAAATTTCACACTCCTCAAAACTGAGGTGGAATCCTTCAAAGCCCCCAGGCCTGTGGAAAATACGGCCCAGACCGCAGAATCCTTTATAAATGCATTCTATGAACACCTTCAGGAATGCATGGATCATGCAATCCCAAATAAAACCAAGACCCAATCCTCCAAAGGTAGACATCCTGTCTGGTGGACCCCAGCCATAAACAAAATATACAATAGAAGGAGGAAGCTACTACATGATAGAGCAAAATCCCAAAAAGGGATGGCATCTCTGATCAGGATTAGCAAAAAACTACGGGCACTCATAAAATCATCTAAGGCCAGCTTCAAGAGAAAAATTGGACAGGACACTAAGGATAATCACAAGGCTTTCTTTAGTTATGTTAGGAGCCTGGGTGGGAATTCCCAGATATGCTCAGAATTAGTCCAAAATGACAAAAAAAACACCGAACCCACAGACATTGCCAACATCCTAGCTGACAGGTTCAGAGCAAACTTCTCCCCCCTCCCCACCAAAAGGGCAAATATCTATCCCAGCAGAGTGCTGCCCCCCTGACATCTCAGATGCTCAGGTAAGATCTGCCCTCTCCAAAGCAAAAAACACAGCATCAATGGGACCAGACGGTGTCCCGGGATGCATCCTACATGAACTCCAAGAAAAGCTAAACCCAAACATAAAACTACTGTTTAATTTCAGCCTTACTACAGGATATGTACCCAAAGAGTGGCGTACAGCAACAGTGGTCCCTCTCCAAAAAGGTGGTGCCTCAACGGATCCTGGAAACTATCACCCCATAAGCCTGACTAGCTTGGTCTGCAAAGCTATGCAAAGGATCATCATGGACCTCATAAATAAAGACATTGGGGACCTACAGACACTGGATCCTGCCCAGTTTGGCTTTGTTAAGGGCAGATCCTGCCTCTTAAACCTGGTTGATTTCTTTGAAACAGTCACCAAGGCCATTGACGAGGGGAAGGTGGTCCACACAGCCTACCTGGACCTCACAAAAGCCTTTGATACAATACCCCACTCGGGCATTATAGATAAGCTCACCAGCTTAAATATAAACCCCTATGTCACTAGATGGGTGGCAAACTGGCTCAAGGACAGAACCCATATGGTTAGAATTGCTGGAGCCATGTCAGACTCCAAACCAGTTACAAGTGGCATCCCACAAGGCTCAGTCCTGGGACCTCTCTTGTTTGGTATATATTTCTCGGAGGTACAGGCCAACATAGAAGGACTGTGACTGACCAAGTTCACAGATGACTGCAAACTGGGCGCCATAATCGACACAAGCATCCTCCAAAAGGGCCTCATAGAAACAGACAACTGGTGCCAGAGTGATGGCCTCAAGCTAAATGCCAAAAAGTGTATAGTCATCCCATTTGGCAAAAACAAAGTGCCCACAAATTACCAAATAGGTGGTAATCCATTAAGTACAGAAGAAGTAATTAGGGACCTGGGGACCCAAGTTGATAGCTATCTCTCATTTGACAACCACGTGGCCAAAGTGGTTAGAAAAACATTTTATATAGCCCACCTAATCATGAAGGGATTCACATCTAGATCAGGGGAGGTCATCGTGCCTCTTTACTCATCCCTCATCAGGCCCATAATTAAGTACAATGCCCCTTTTGGGATGTACCTTACCAGACACCTGCAGCAACTGGAAAGACCCCAAAAGCACCTCACCAAGAGGATCAAAGGGCTCAAACAGATGCCATATGCTGCCCGGTTAAAGAAACTCCAGCTCTACTCAGTGGCATACTGCCTGCTCAGAGGCGATCTGTGCCTGACGTATAAAGCCATGTCCAACCTGGAATTAATGGACATGCTGCACCTCAGAAAATCCAAATCCCATTGAGCTACGCGCTCAAGAGACTTGAACCTCAGCACTGAAATAAATAGGACATGCTGGAGGGACAGATTCATAACCCAGAGCCTCCCTTCACTCTGGAATAAAATCCCAGTCCAGGTTAGGCAGAGTCCCTCATTGTCTCTCTTCAAGAGGAATCTTGATGAGTGGATGGGAGATCATAGGTTTACCCCGGGTATCACTTCTGTGTCACTGTTAGACAGAGGCACAGTATACTAACCTCGAAAAAGGGCATAGCAAAATTAATTTAAAATGGGTGACGAAAGCCAAACACACTCTGGCTAGGCTTATAAATGCCCTAGGGCAGATAGCCTAGTAGGAACCTATGAACCTATGAAAGCTAAAAACAGTAAATGGTCATACTGAAAAAAGAGTAATCCCAGAGCCAGGACTGCAGTGCCCTTTTACAGGGTGCACAGTACACTCTGAGTTTCAGCTTCCTAGCCTTACCATTCGTGGAGAAAATCAATTTTTAAGTGGTATTATTCTGTCTGTAATTATGTGTAGGGAAAGCTAAAAACAGTAAGTGGTCCTACCGAAAGAAAAAGTAATGCCAGAGTCAGGATTAAGTTCCACTTTGTAGGGTACATCGTACCCTGTGTACCTGTAGAGTTTCAGCCTCCTGGCTTTACCCTCCTGGAGAAAATCAAGTTTTTAAGGGGTATTTTTCTCTGTCTGTATACATGCAAGGGGAAAGCTAAAAAAAAATTAAACTTTCTTACTGAAACAAGACAAAATGCCAGATCCAGGATTGCAATGTCCTTTTTTTAGGTTGCATAGTACCCTGGGTACCCACAGAGTTTCTGGTTCCTAGCTTTACCCCAATTGGAGAAAATTACATTTTCAAGGGTATTTTTATCTATGTAGAATAGGCTGGAAGTGCATAGTGAAAGCTAAAATCAGTAAATGGCCATAGTGAACGAAGAAGTAATGCCAGAGCAAGGACTGCATTACCCTTTTGTAGGGTGCAAGTACCCTGTGTATCTGTAGAGTTTCAGCATCCTAGGTTTAACCCTTTTAGAAAAATCAAGTTTTTAAAGGATAATTTTCTCTACGTTGATGATGCTGGAATTGCCTTAGGGAAATGAAATAACAGTAAATGGTCATACTGAAAGAAGAAGTAAATTCACAGCTAGGATTGCAGTGTCCTTTTTATGTGTCATACTACCCTGTGGAACTGTACAGTTTCAGCCTCCTAGCTTTACATCTATTGGGAAAATCATGATTTCATGGGGTATTTTTCTTAGGTCGAAAAGGTTGGAAATGCCAAGAGAAAGTGAAAAACAGTAAAAGGTCATACTGGAAAAAGAAGCAATGCCACAGCCAGGATTGCAGTGCCCTTTTGTATGGTGCATAGCAGTCAGTGTAACTATAGAGTTTCAGCCACCTAGATTTACCCCTCTTGGAGAAAATCAAGTTTTCAAGGGGTATGCTTCTCTGTCTATATATGCGTAGTGAAAGCTAAAAAGGTAAATGGTCATATTGAAAGAAAAAGTGATGCCAGAGGCAAAATTGCAGTTTCCTTTTGTAGGGTGCATAGTACCCTGTGGACTTGTAGAGTTTCGGCTACATAGCTTTACCCCTGTTGGAGAAAATCAAGTTTTCAAATTCCTGGAAAAAAGAATAAACTGTTAAAGCACAAAAAACAGGCAACCTTATGTCCAGAAAGCAAGCTTTAACCCAAAAGAAAGCCAGGAACCAAAACTTCTCCTTAAACGCAAAAATTTAATGTTACAAAAAAGAGCGTTTTCGCCGTGACTCCTGTCACAGCTTCATCAGAAAGAAAACATTTGAAACAGCTAAAAACCTGTTTATATACTAAAACAGGAAGTGAACAAATAATTACATTTCCTGCAACAGCTCAATTTACAAGTTAGTATTAAAACCTAAAAAAGTATACCAAATTTTATAACAATAAAAACATGAAGAATGTATATGAATATTCATCAAAAATTAGATGAAAAAACTTAGATTACAAATAAACAGAATAAATGTTTAAAAATAAAAAGTACCATCATCTATTTTACTGCATGTTTTAAAATACAACATATGGACGCCCCTCCAAGTATATTAACACAAAAGACAAGTAAAAGAATCACCTAAAATAACTCTTTAGTTTTAGTGTGCATGATATGTTACAGTTTTCATTCAGACCAGGTGGTCTAAATGCATCCAAATTTAACTCATTCACTCCAGAGCAGCTCAGGAAAAGCTGCCTGCTTAATTCCACCATAGGAAGAACAGTGCAGCCTGAGCTCATTTTCAGAAAATCCATTTGTAATACTATACAGAAAACAAATGCTCATAACTCTTTAACTATAAGAGCTACACTAAAAATGTAAACGCGAAAGTTGTTCAGCAGACACTGACCTTTCCAACAGTGTAAATGTTGATAGTGCATATCAAAGTCATAATTAAATATTTGGCAAGGAATGCTGATATTGTGCAATTTTTTTAACTTTTTGGAAAAGCAAAGCACAATATCTTGGTCTATGTACCATGCAGACCCATACAATTTGAATTCAATTTGTTAGTATGAATGTCAGCTTTAAAATGATACTTTAACCATAACCGTGTGGCGCTCCTTTTATGAGATATTCACAGAAATATGATTAGTATATTATTTATCATAATTGATAAATAAACAATGCATAATATCTCATCACCTGTAACAGACAGAGCCTACATATCAGTGTAGAAGTTGTGCATCTGAATGTCAGCTTCAAAATGACGCATCATTTGTGTGATTACCATGCTCCCTCGCAAAGATATGAGCATAATAATGAGAAGTATTGTAAATGTAGAATTTTCATATTCGTACAAGACTAAACAAACTGTGATATCTGTACTTGTGTACAGTGCACAGACACAGTTCTTTTACCATGTTGTAAGGAGTAACACTGTCTTCAAATTGATGCATTACTTCACACAATGCGGTGCTCCCTTGCAAAGTTATTTACCAAAATATGAAAAAAATCATAATTTCCATAACTTAAGTCCCAAACAAACCTTGATATCTGCACATGTGTCAAACATACAGGCACAATTCTTTTACCATATTAGAACCAGCAATACTGTCTTCAAAATGAGATATTACTTGGCACATTCAGATGCTCCCTTGCAAAGTTATTTACCAAAATATGAAAAAAAATCATAATTTCCATAACCATAAGTCTCAAACAAACTTTGATATCTGCACATGTCTCAAACATACAGGCACAATTCTTTTACCATATTAGAACCAGCAATACTGTCTTCAAAATGAGATATTACTTGGCACATTCAGATGCTCCCTTGCAAAGTTATTTACCAAAATATGAAAAAATCATAATTTCCATAACCATAAGTCTCAAACAAACTTTGATATCTGCACATGTCTCAAACATACAGGCACAATTCTTTTACCATATTAGAACCAGCAATACTGTCTTCAAAATGAGATATTACTTGGCACATTCAGATGTTCCCTTGCAAAGTTATTTACCAAAATATGAAAAAATCATAATTTCCATAACCATAAGTCTCAAACAAACTTTAATATCTGCACATGTGTCAAACATACAGGCAAAATTCTTTTACCATATTATAACCAGCAATACTGTCTTCAAAATGAGATATTACTTGGCACATTCAGATTCCCCCTTGCAAAGTTATTTACCAAAATATGAAAAAAATCATAATTTCCGTAACAGTTATTTGCCAAGATCAGAGAAATTAATTTTACACAACACATTTCATAATAGTGTTTTACTTACTATACTGGTCTGACTTGGTCATGGTTGTTTTCCATTCTTCTCACAATCGTGCATGGCTCTCCTCACGCCATTGTGGTGGTTGGTCAAGAACAACGCAATGCCCTCCTCAGTTAGGTGAATGCCATCCCTTCTGAACCAGTGAACATCTTCGGCGGTGATGCCGTTATGGCATATTGTCGATCCACCGACCCTGTGCATCAAGCCATGCATGAATGCATTCTGTAAACGTCTGAACAGCAGAAGACAGTCTTACCTTATCTGAAATAAAGCATGGGTGGACACTGACAAGAGTGCACAGCCAGGGCACATGTAAAGAGAAAAAGCAGGGTAAGGACCGCCGCTCTGCTAATATGCGGAGGACAGGCATGGGGCTCCAGATGTTGGTTATCTGTAGTGTCCCATAGCTGTGCCAGCTGCCCACTCAGACTGCTGATACCACTATGGTCTCATGACCTCCTTCAGTGTCAGCAGTCTGCCTTACCTCTGCCTTTTCTCTTTACATGTGCCCATTCAGCAATGGACCTAAGGGATGAGGGACTGAAGTAACTCACTAATTGCTGTCCTGACCTTCATACATTTACTACTCTCACCTACATACGCTGACTACACCTGAAGGTAGGGAGACTGAGGGGAGAGCTATATCAAGGCAACATGTCAAAAGACCAAGACTGACCCAGGCTGTGTCTTTTTGCATGTTTTTGCATTACATCACAGTGGCACACCCAAGCCCATGCTTACCGAGGACAGCAGCACTATGGGACTGTGCTGTAGAGTCTCCAGGTTCCCAAGTGCGATCCCGGTGGACCATGCTGGCTGGGTATGCCCCCTGTGATGCACCCAGCAACAGAATATTCGGCAATGGGACAGCATAAGGTTTTTGGCTGCTCCCTTTCCAGTGACTCCCAGAACAGCAGAAGACAGTCTTACCTTATCTGAAATAAAGCATGGGTGGACACTGACAAGAGTGCACAGCCAGGGCACATGTAAAGAGAAAAAGCAGGGTAAGGACCGCCGCTCCACTAATATGCCAAGGACAGGCATGGGGCTCCAGATGTTGGTTATCTGTAGTGTCCCATAGCTGTGCCTCAAATTGTATACATGACATAAATGAAAGTAATGTGGAGGGGTGGGGGTGTATTGCAATCACTGCAAGTGGAGAAAGAGCCAAATGTGAGTTGTGCATTCATCAATGTGATAACGACTTCTACTTATGTAAATAAAACTAACAGATGCTGACAGTTTTACCTGAAAAGTGACAATGACTCAGTACTATATTGTAGCTGCACTGTGCTAATGACTTGCAAAGTTATGCATGGCCAGACACAGGTGATAATTGCTGGCATTCATTGTATTACCTTCTGCAGGTGACAGTCATAATCTGTTATAAGGCCATAGTCACTCAAATAGTATAACACTTACATATTACTGAGCCTTTCCTCCCACCTAAATTCCACACATGACTGACAAAGCCAGGAGAAATGCATAAGAATAATGTAGCTCCATGCTGTCAGTAGTCACTCTGTAATAACCTTTTCTCACTCAGGCAACTACTCACTATAATCATATTAATAATAATAAGACAAGCAGAAATAAACTACGTAGCTTGTCTTCTGCCATAGTTTTACATAATTACACACATTATTTACATCTAATTTCTATACCAGAATGCAAAATTCAAAGCTAAAATTGAAACAGCTGACCAACTATTGAGACACTCCATTTCTATTACTGAACCAAAGGTTACTAAGTTGTTCAGTGCTTTGAAGGTAAACAGGATTTTCAACTACAAAATCAGCTACCAATGGATTGCACAGACTATATATATATATATATATATATATATATATACACACATACATATCTATATATATATATATATATATATATATATATATATATATATATATATATATATATATATATATATACACATACATACACATATCTATATATATATATATACTCATACATACACACACGAAAAAAAAAAACATCAGGGTTTTGGAGGATAGCTAGTTGATGAAGAATATCTCACTCATGAAACTACTAATCACAAATAGAATACTACAAGGAGAAGTGATTTATTGTCTGCTTATTTTACATTATACTATTTACTCAATGGTGTATCTGATGTCTTATATGCTAGTATATTACACTATAAATACATTTCTGTGCTGTATTCTAAGTAATGTAACCGTATGAAATAGTCACACTTAATTTCTATGCTTCCCCAGTAACCCATCGAGTTGTTTGCATTGTGTATGCACAAGCACCAAAACCACAATAAACTATTTTGCCCAGCGGTCACTTCAGCAGTCAGACCATGTATCCGCAAGCACTTCCCTGAAATACAATGAATTATTTACCTTAGTAACATTACTATGTCCAGGTAAACATGCACCTCAATAAAATGTTTCCCCCGAAAACACTACAGTAACATTTCCTAGTATGTGACACCACCAGCATGAACACTTCAGCCTAGCAACCCCTTCAGTAGAATGTTGAGGTATGCACAATCACCAAAATAAAACACTTCCCCAAAGCGAACGTGTGTAACATTTCCTAGTATGTACAAGCACCAAAATGAAGCATTCACCCAGTCAAGCCCTTCAATATAATGTATGCACAGGCACCAGAATGAAAGATTTGACCAGTAGATCTCCTTTTAGAAGCATGACTAGCTAGCACCCTATCCACAAGGACTTGAACACAAAGATTCTGGCTGCAGTCCAAACATTATGGTACCTAGACAGCTAACCAAAGCTGGGAGGAAATCATTTCCAAAGACTGTTCTTACATAACACTATGAGTAGTAGGGATGTTTTTCCCCACAAATTTATCTGTTGCAAAAGCATATTATTTTCAGAAAGTAAATTGCTTTTCCCACACTAAATATTTGTAATAGTGTCAAGATGTAGACATGATTATAAAGGAAGGGTGGAAGAACCTCATGTTGATCAGGATTGAATGCAGGAATGGTTAAGAAGAGGCAAATTCAAACCAAGAGATGAAATGTTAATATTGGCGGCCCAAGATAGTAGGCTACATACACACTGGTTCAAAGTCCATTATACATGGTGGAGAAATAGACAAAGGTACGGTTTCTAAAAACAGAATTGGAAAAGTTGCACACCCCGTTGCTGGTTGTGACATACTAATGGCAAAAGGACTGTGTAATGAAAGGCAAAATAATGTGGGAAGACTGTTGTACTAGGGATTGTGCAAACATTATGGTACTGAAGTGGCTGAAAACACTGGAAACATGATCCACAAAGCATCATAGAAAATGATGAAGTCTACATTACATCCATTACCAACAGTTCAAAAGGTAGATGCTAGAAAACCAGATATAGTGGTCCATGAAAGGAAGACAAAAGTAGCATTGATCACTGAAATCGCCACACCAGTGACTACACTGTCTTGTATACAGAGAAACAAAGTCATAAAATATCAGGATTTACAGACAGAAATAAAAACAAAGTGGAAGAAAAATACCGAGACAGTTCTAATAGTAGTAGGAGCAATGGGTCTTATAAAAAAGAACCCAAAAGATTTGGAGAAATTAAAAAAAGGGAGGGTGTATTGTCTCCTTACACATAACTAAATGCAGTCATACATTTTCCATCATAACTTTAAACAAGGGCATGTTTTAATTTAGCCAGGTTATAGAAAAACAAATAAGCACCATATTTTCAAACAAATAATCAAAACAACATTTCATTCATCAAAAAATTTACCAACCATATAAAAATATTTAAAATATAAAACCGAGCCAACCTATCACCCTTATCGGACATTTCATGATATCAGACAGATCAGCATCAAAAGCATGGGCTACAAACTATCATAAGCTGAAGAGCACTGCAGAGTCCTTTATGCTGTGCTGTTACTGCCACTGCCAAAAAATACATAAAAAAATTACAAAAGTGTCTTTCCAACAAAATAACCTAATGAGTATCAATAATTATTAGCCCAAGAAACTGACGATGGTATAGATAAATTACAACACCCAAAGCAGCATTACAGAAGGAATCAACATCAGACTAACAAACTGCAGCATGTATATGTATATGTATATATATATATATATATATATATATATATATATATATATATATACATACATACATACATATACACACATCTATAAATCTGTATTGTTGAATGCAGCTTCAACTGCAGTCATTTTAATTTCAAATCACTGCTTTTGGAAGCTGAATTTATGACAAATTTATTCACCTTCTACATTACAAAAGTATTACATTCCAGGTAAGTAAACAAAAAGAAAATGGAGAAAACTCTGTGCAAAAAAGGCACCAATAATCCAGAAAAGCACCAAAGCCATGCCAGAACAAGTCCCAGATGGATTTTTCTGAACCACTCAATTACAACATAAATGCTAAACTGTCACTGCATTTTGTCTAACTTCATCAGATGTAAAACTCCATTAATAAAAAAAACAACTCTACAATAGGGTTAGTTACAATCGAAAACACAGTGATGGTTTAGCGTTTATGTTTTAATTGATTGGGTCAATAAAATCATCCTGGGACTTGTTCCGGCATGGTTTGGTGCTTTTTTGGATTATTGGATTCCAACTAAATAATCATTGATCAAAATAACAAATGAGGCATACATCAAAGATGCATTAAACACACACTCGATTTTATGGTAATTTAGTTATTTTTCTACTAAATTAATGTACAAGTTAACAACTTGCACTAAAGCTTTTCAGAGGTGCTCCTGCGTACCCAGGCAGGCTAATCTGCTTGTCTCTTGTTTAGTACCTCTGAGCACTGAAATGCCACACCATTAACAGCCTACTCTCATCCTTACATTCAAGAGCATCTTCTGAAAAATCAAGTTAAAAACATAAGACAAATACAAATATTTTAATGCTCACAAACCCAGAATGATAACAGTCTTTCAAAGTTTCACAAATTATCATTTCCTGAAAACTGTATCTAAACTTGTATTATTAGCCAGACTTGAGCTTTCGTATGACAGCAAGATACTCTTCCAATTGCTTGTTTATGGAAATATATACAAAACTTGAAAAATATGCTAGTTTAATTATCAATGTAAGTACTGAAAATATTTAAAGATGCACAACTAACAAATAAATGCCATGCAATAATTCCCAAGCCACTTGCATCTGGAAATATTGCAAATCCTCATGATTACTAACAAACAAATAGCAATATATTTAGTATAGTGTAGTATACTATAAAAACATTGACAATATGGTCTTCTTGTCTTCCACAGCTGGGTTTCATACTATGCCCTGAACAAAATGCAGCTCTCCCAGAATATGAAAATAAGAACAAGTGACAAACATTTCTACAACATGTAATTTTTGCATATATCTTGCTTTATAATGCTACCTAGTATTAATAAATATTACTGTTATTAATTGGGAAGTTATTCAGTCAAGGAAGCTCCCCTCCCTCTCCCTCAAAAAAAGGACTATTGTGGATGTCATTAGGAACTATGGGTGTTATCAAGTTATAATTAACTTTCAAAATTCTAATCCACTTTTCTGTAGACAGAAAAAGATGTTATCTAAACTCTTTTCTTTCCCGATCCCCACTTGTAAGAAGAACACAACAGTAGCAGACAAATCCACAAAAGCTGTAACAGCAACACACAAACCTGACCTAACAACTTTAGAGTCCATTAATGATAATTACCGACATTTCATAACCTTACAACAGCGGCGAATGCGATAGAACGAAATGGCAATTCAAAACGTTAATATTCCTTTATAAGCACATTCAACAGCGCTAATGTATGAGCCACAACTCTGTTTAGTGGAATAAAACACCCCAGTACAGATGCAGTCTGCAGACACTAAGCAATGAAGTTCCATACTGTTTGTGTCCTGCCCTCCATACATTCAGTATTGCTAACCCTTTGGATTTCCATGACATCTCACTTCTTGCCTGCCGCCGCCTCCACTTTACAATAAAACCAGATAATTTACCTCAGTTTCCCCAGGCAACAGACAGATTATAAATTAAAAGTCACAAACAGGGCTTACTTTTTTCACAAAGCGCTAACTACTGGTCTGGTGTGAAAGTGAAAGTTGAATTTAGCACTTAGCCAACAGGTGCTGGAAAGGAGGACTGACAAGAGCTTTAGCTTTATTTTTACCTTTTTTTATTGTAAGGTAATTTGCTATCCTGACTGTCCCAGATGTTCACAGGTACAGTAGCATGCATAGCACATGCCTGTCGACATTCATGAGTACATTCTCTCAATTGTAACACTTTGGTGGGATTAATTCAAAGGCAGTTATAAATTTTTAAAAAATTACCTCACGGTCTCTGAACACTGCTGCTGTTTTGAGACTCTTACATTCAGGACAACCCAAATTGCTGGACCTTCACAATTAAACAAAACTTCGCTCTTTCAGTTTAGCCACTAGGATTAATTTAATAAATGGCAAAATGTAAAATTTAAGGTTCCAGTGTAGTGCCTCGCAGGATGCGCAGTAGCAAACCCCGCCCCTAAACTACTCTGACTGTCAATCAGCTCACGTGTAAAACACAACACAGAGGAAAAAATACGTACATGCCATCTATAGATAACCCAAAACCCAAATACAGGAGGAAAATATACCTTATTACTGTTAACACCTTACAAGCCTTAGATAACCAAAAACATTACTGGAAAACACATGTAAAACACAAGACAGTATCCAAATACAGGAGGAAAATATACGTTATTACTGTTAAACACCTTACAAGCCTTACAAACACCTAACACTGGTAAACAGCATAAATTAATCATAATACCTAACATGTTACTGAAACAATCGCTGTATTAAAAGTGATAATTTCGCACATTCATCACAAATAAAGTCGCTGTTATAGTACCAATGAAGCTGTAACTTACAAATGACTTCACAAATAAAGTCGCTAACTTCCAAAAAGCCAATGCCTTTCACTGTTAAGCAAATGAAGTTGTAACCTTACAAATAAAGTCGCTCCCCAGGATTCATGAAGCTCGGCGCAAGGCCGGCGTAAGGTCTGCGCCGGCGGTGCAGTGAATAGCCGGTGCAGTAGCGCCATATGCATATTAATGAGAGTGCACCGCAACCACAGACACGTGCGTAGTGTACGTGAGCGAGCCCAGGTAGGATGCGTCTGGAGGCGTGTCTAAGCCGGCATGAGGTGAGCAACCTAATGTGCTGACAGCCACGGTCCGCCCATAATAGTAATGGCAGCAGCCAGGTCCCGTGCAGAATGAAACGCACGTGGAGTATGCAGCAGAGTACCCGTCCCAAATAAGTGGAGAAGCAAATACAAGCCCACGAAGGCTTAAGTGTACCCATCCAAGGAGCAAAGGATGCATATGACCGCGTTGTCCCGCAATGCACCGTCAGTGGTTACACTCAGAGAAGGTGTACAGCAGCATGTCAGCGTGCCGCACCGACATAGGAGCAGCGACTAAGGTCACCACCTGTCCCACTTTGGGTGGGGCAGTCTCTCTATGGGCAGTTGTGTCCCGAAGAAACGTATTAAAATGGCAAATGTGCTAAGATTGTAGGACATAATGATATCCCGTATTTAATGTAATGGTAGCATGAATTGGCCATTTCTGTAACTGAAATACCTAAATGTCACAAGAAACAGAATAAGCAAGCAAATTGCCACAACAATAAGCTTTTACTTAGGCAAACAAGTGAAGTTCTATGCTATATACTGACCGTGTGTATGTGTCGGCCTGTAAAGTCAGATGTGAGTCGGAAATATCCCAGCTTGGAAACTGGAAAGGTGGCAACCCCAGTAGCGACATGGGCATGGTACTTAAACGCAAAAATTTAATGTTACAAAAGCGTTTTCAGCCGTGACTCCTGTCACAGCTTCATCAGAAGGAAAACATTTGAAACAGCTAAAAACCTGTTTATATACTAAAACAGGAAGTGAACAAATAATTACATTTCCTGCAGCAGCTCAATTTACAAATTAATATTAAAACCTAAAAGAATACACAAAGTTTTATAACAATAAAAACATGAAAAGTATATGTGAATATACATCAGAAATTAGATGAAAAAACTTAGATTACAAATAAACAGAATAAATGTTTAAAAATAAAAAGTACCATCATCTATTTTACTGCATGTTTTAAAATACAAACATATGGACGCCCCTCCAAGTATATTAACACAAAAGACAAGTAAAAGAATCACCTAAAATAACTCTTTAGTTTTAGTGTGCATGATATGTTACAGTTTTCATTCAGACCAGGTGGTCTAAATGCATCCAAAATTAACTCATTCACTCCAGAGCAGCTCAGGAAAAGCTGCCTGCTTAATTCCACCATAGGAAGAACAGTGCAGCCTGAGCTCATTTTCAGAAAATCCATTTGTAATACTATACAGAAAACAAATGCTCATAACTCTTTAACTATAAGAGCTACACTAAAATGTAAACGCGAAAGTTGTTCAGCAGACACTGACCTTTCCAACAGTGTAAATGTTGATAGTGCATATCAAAGTCATAATTAAATATTTGGCAAGGAATGCTGATATTGTGCAATTTTTTTAACTTTTTGGAAAAGCAAAGCACAATATCTTGGTCTATGTACCATGCAGACCCATACAATTTGAATTCAATTTGTTAGTATGAATGTCAGCTTTAAAATGATACTTTAACCATAACCGTGTGACGCTCCTTTTATGAGATATTCACAGAAATATGATTAGTATATTATTTATCATAATTGATAAATAAACAATGCATAATATCTCATCACCTGTAACAGACAGAGCCTACATATCAGTGTAGAAGTTGTGCATCTGAATGTCAGCTTCAAAATGACGCATCATTTGTGTGATTACCATGCTCCCTCGCAAAGATATGAGCATAATAATGAGAAGTATTGTAAATGTAGAATTTTCATATCTGTACAAGACTAAACAAACTGTGATATCTGTACTTGTGTACAGTGCACAGACACAGTTCTTTTACCATGTTGTAAGGAGTAACACTGTCTTCAAATTGATGCATTACTTCACACAATGCGGTGCTCCCTTGCAAAGTTATTTACCAAAATATGAAAAAAATCATAATTTCCATAACTTAAGTCCCAAACAAACCTTGATATCTGCACATGTGTCAAACATACAGGCACAATTCTTTTACCATATTAGAACCAGCAATACTGTCTTCAAAATGAGATATTACTTGGCACATTCAGATGCTCCCTTGCAAAGTTATTTACCAAAATATGAAAAAAAATCATAATTTCCATAACCATAAGTCTCAAACAAACTTTGATATCTGCACATGTCTCAAACATACAGGCACAATTCTTTTACCATATTAGAACCAGCAATACTGTCTTCAAAATGAGATATTACTTGGCACATTCAGATGCTCCCTTGCAAAGTTATTTACCAAAATATGAAAAAAATCATAATTTCCATAACCATAAGTCTCAAACAAACTTTGATATCTGCACATGTCTCAAACATACAGGCACAATTCTTTTACCATATTAGAACCAGCAATACTGTCTTCAAAATGAGATATTACTTGGCACATTCAGATGTTCCCTTGCAAAGTTATTTACCAAAATATGAAAAAAATCATAATTTCCATAACCATAAGTCTCAAACAAACTTTAATATCTGCACATGTGTCAAACATACAGGCAAAATTCTTTTACCATATTATAACCAGCAATACTGTCTTCAAAATGAGATATTACTTGGCACATTCAGATTCCCCCTTGCAAAGTTATTTACCAAAATATGAAAAAAATCATAATTTCCATAACAGTTATTTGCCAAGATCAGAGAAATTAATTTTACACAACACATTTCATAATAGTGTTTTACTTACTATACTGGTCTGACTTGGTCATGGTTGTTTTCCATTCTTCTCACAATCGTGCATGGCTCTCCTCACGCCATTGTGGTGGTTGGTCAAGAACAACGCAATGCCCTCCTCAGTTAGGTGAATGCCATCCCTTCTGAACCAGTGAACATCTTCGGCGGTGATGCCGTTATGGCATATTGTCGATCCACCGACCCTGTGCATCAAGCCATGCATGAATGCATTCTGTAAACGTCTGAACAGCAGAAGACAGTCTTACCTTATCTGAAATAAAGCATGGGTGGACACTGACAAGAGTGCACAGCCAGGGCACATGTAAAGAGAAAAAGCAGGGTAAGGACCGCTCCGCTAATATGCGGAGGACAGGCATGGGGCTCCAGATGTTGGTTATCTGTAGTGTCCCATAGCTGTGCCAGCTGCCCACTCAGACTGCTGATACCACTATGGTCTCATGACCTCCTTCAGTGTCAGCAGTCTGCCTTTTCTCTTTACATCTGCCCATTCAGCAATGGACCTAAGGGATGAGGGACTGAAGTAACTCACTAATTGCTGTCCTGACCTTCATACATTTACTACTCTCACCTACATACGCTGACTACACCTGAAGGTAGGGAGACTGAGGGGAGAGCTATATCAAGCAACATGTCAAAGACCAAGACTGACCCAGGCTGTGTCTTTTGCATGTTTTTGCATTACATCACAGTGGCACACCCAAGCCCATGCTTACCGAGGACAGCAGCACTATGGGACTGTGCTGTAGAGTCTCAGGTTCCCAAGTGCGATCGGTGGACCATGCTGGCTGGGTATGCCCCCTGTGATGCACCCAGCAACAGAATATTCGGCAATGGGACAGCATAAGGTTTTGGCTGCTCCTTTCCAGTGACTCCCAGAACAGCAGAAGACAGTCTTACCTTATCTGAAATAAAGCATGGGTGGACACTGACAAGAGTGCACAGCCAGGGCACATGTAAAGAGAAAAGCAGGGTAAGGACCGCTCCACTAATATGCCAAGGACAGGCATGGGGCTCCAGATGTTGGTTATCTGTAGTGTCCCATAGCTGTGCCTCAAATTGTATACATGACATAAATGAAAGTAATGTGGAGGGTGGGGTGTATTGCAATCACTGCAAGTGGAGAAAGAGCCAAATGTGAGTTGTGCATTCATCAATGTGATAACGACTTCTACTTATGTAAATAAAACTAACAGATGCTGACAGTTTTACCTGAAAAGTGACAATGACTCAGTACTATATTGTAGCTGCACTGTGCTAATGACTTGCAAAGTTATGCATGGCCAGACACAGGTGATAATTGCTGGCATTCATTGTATTACCTTCTGCAGGTGACAGTCATAATCTGTTATAAGGCCATAGTCACTCAAATAGTATAACACTTACATATTACTGAGCCTTTCCTCCCACCTAAATTCCACACATGACTGACAAAGCCAGGAGAAATGCATAAGAATAATGTAGCTCCATGCTGTCAGTAGTCACTCTGTAATAACCTTTTCTCACTCAGGCAACTACTCACTATAATCATATTAATAATAATAAGACAAGCAGAAATAAACTACGTAGCTTGTCTTCTGCCATAGTTTTACATAATTACACACATTATTTACATCTAATTTCTATACCAGAATGCAAAATTCAAAGCTAAAATTGAAACAGCTGACCAACTATTGAGACACTCCATTTCTATTACTGAACCAAAGGTTACTAAGTTGTTCAGTGCTTTGAAGGTAAACAGGATTTTCAACTACAAAATCAGCTACCAATGGATTGCACAGACTATATATATATATATATATATATATATATACACACATACATATCTATATATATATATATATATATATATATATATATATATATATATATATATATATATATATATACACATACATATACATATCTATATATATATATATACTCATACATACACACGAAAAAAAAACATCAGGGTTTTGGAGGATAGCTAGTTGATGAAGAATATCTCACTCATGAAACTACTAATCACAAATAGAATACTACAAGGAGAAGTGATTTATTGTCTGCTTATTTTACATTATACTATTTACTCAATGGTGTATCTGATGTCTTATATGCTAGTATATTACACTATAAATACATTTCTGTGCTGTATTCTAAGTAATGTAACCGTATGAAATAGTCACACTTAATTTCTATGCTTCCCCAGTAACCCATCGAGTTGTTTGCATTGTGTATGCACAAGCACCAAAAAGCACAATAAACTATTTTGCCCAGCGGTCACTTCAGCAGTCAGACCATGTATCCGCAAGCACTTCCCTGAAATACAATGAATTATTTACCTTAGTAACATTACTATGTCCAGGTAAACATGCACCTCAATAAAATGTTTCCCCCGAAAAACACTACAGTAACATTTCCTAGTATGTGACACCACCAGCATGAACACTTCAGCCTAGCAACCCCTTCAGTAGAATGTTGAGGTATGCACAATCACCAAAATAAAACACTTCCCCAAACGAAACGTGTGTAACATTTCCTAGTATGTACAAGCACCAAAATGAAGCATTCACCCAGTCAAGCCCTTCAATATAATGTATGCACAGGCACCAGAATGAAAGATTTGACCAGTAGATCTCCTTTTAGAAGCATGACTAGCTAGCACCCTATCCACAAGGACTTGAACACAAAGATTCTGGCTGCAGTCCAAACATTATGGTACCTAGACAGCTAACCAAAGCTGGGAGGAAATCATTTCCAAAGACTGTTCTTACATAACACTATGAGTAGTAGGGATGTTTTTCCCCCCACAAATTTATCTGTTGCAAAAGCATATTATTTTCAGAAAGTAAATTGCTTTTCCCCACACTAAATATTTGTAATACTGTCAAGATGTAGACATGATTATAAAGGAAGGGTGGAAGAACCTCATGTTGATCAGGATTGAATGCAGGAATGGTTAAGAAGAGGCAAATTCAAACCAAGAGATGAAATGTTAATATTGGCGGCCCAAGATAGTAGGCTACATACACACTGGTTCGCAAAGTCCATTATACATGGTGGAGAAATAGACAAAGGTACGGTTTCTAAAAACAGAATTGGAAAAAGTTGCACACCCCGTTGCTGGTTGTGACATACTAATGGCAAAAGGACTGTGTAATGAAAGGCAAAATAATGTGGGAAGACTGTTGTACTAGGGATTGTGCAAACATTATGGTACTGAAGTGGCTGAAAAACACTGGAAACATGATCCACAAAGCATCATAGAAAATGATGAAGTCTACATTACATCCATTACCAACAGTTCAAAAGGTAGATGCTAGAAAACCAGATATAGTGGTCCATGAAAGGAAGACAAAAGTAGCATTGATCACTGAAATCGCCACACCCAGTGACTACACTGTCTTGTATACAGAGAAACAAAGTCATAAAATATCAGGATTTACAGACAGAAATAAAAACAAAGTGGAAGAAAAATACCGAGACAGTTCTAATAGTAGTAGGAGCAATGGGTCTTATAAAAAAGAACCCAAAAGATTTGGAGAAATTAAAAAAAGGGAGGGTGTATTGTCTCCTTACACATAACTAAATGCAGTCATACATTTTCCATCATAACTTTAAACAAGGGCATGTTTTTAATTTAGCCAGGTTATAGAAAAACAAATAAGCACCATATTTTCAAACAAATAATCAAAACAACATTTCATTCATCAAAAAATTTACCAACCATATAAAAATATTTAAAATATAAAACCGAGCCAACCTATCACCCTTATCGGACATTTCATGATATCAGACAGATCAGCATCAAAAGCATGGGCTACAAACTATCATAAGCTGAAGAGCACTGCAGAGTCCTTTATGCTGTGCTGTTACTGCCACTGCCAAAAAATACATAAAAAAATTACAAAAGTGTCTTTCCAACAAAATAACCTAATGAGTATCAATAATTATTAGCCCAAGAAACTGACGATGGTATAGATAAATTACAACACCCAAAGCAGCATTACAGAAGGAATCAACATCAGACTAACAAACTGCAGCATGTATATGTATATATATATATATATATATATATATATATATATATATATATATATATACATACATACATACATATACACACATCTATAAATCTGTATTGTTGAATGCAGCTTCAACTGCAGTCATTTTAATTTCAAATCACTGCTTTTGGAAGCTGAATTTATGACAAATTTATTCACCTTCTACATTACAAAAGTATTACATTCCAGGTAAGTAAACAAAAAGAAAATGGAGAAAACTCTGTGCAAAAAAGGCACCAATAATCCAGAAAAGCACCAAAGCCATGCCAGAACAAGTCCCAGATGGATTTTTCTGAACCACTCAATTACAACATAAATGCTAAACTGTCACTGCATTTTTGTCTAACTTCATCAGATGTAAAACTCCATTAATAAAAAAAACAACTCTACAATAGGGTTAGTTACAATCGAAAACACAGTGATGGTTTAGCGTTTATGTTTTAATTGATTGGGTCAATAAAATCATCCTGGGACTTGTTCCGGCATGGTTTGGTGCTTTTTTGGATTATTGGATTCCAACTAAATAATCATTGATCAAAATAACAAATGAGGCATACATCAAAGATGCATTAAACACACACTCGATTTTATGGTAATTTAGTTATTTTTCTACTAAATTAATGTACAAGTTAACAACTTGCACTAAAGCTTTTCAGAGGTGCTCCTGCGTACCCAGGCAGGCTAATCTGCTTGTCTCTTGTTTAGTACCTCTGAGCACTGAAATGCCACACCATTAACAGCCTACTCTCATCCTTACATTCAAGAGCATCTTCTGAAAAATCAAGTTAAAAACATAAGACAAATACAAATATTTTAATGCTCACAAACCCAGAATGATAACAGTCTTTCAAAGTTTCACAAATTATCATTTCCTGAAAACTGTATCTAAACTTGTATTATTAGCCAGACTTGAGCTTTCGTATGACAGCAAGATACTCTTCCAATTGCTTGTTTATGGAAATATATACAAAAACTTGAAAAATATGCTAGTTTAATTATCAATGTAAGTACTGAAAATATTTAAAGATGCACAACTAACAAATAAATGCCATGCAATAATTCCCAAGCCACTTGCATCTGGAAATATTGCAAATCCTCATGATTACTAACAAACAAATAGCAATATATTTAGTATAGTGTAGTATACTATAAAAACATTGACAATATGGTCTTCTTGTCTTCCACAGCTGGGTTTCATACTATGCCCCTGAACAAAATGCAGCTCTCCCAGAATATGAAAATAAGAACAAGTGACAAACATTTCTACAACATGTAATTTTTTGCATATATCTTGCTTTATAATGCTACCTAGTATTAATAAATATTACTGTTATTAATTGGGAAGTTATTCAGTCAAGGAAGCTCCCTCCCCTCTCCCCTCAAAAAAAGGACTATTGTGGATGTCATTAGGAACTATGGGTGTTATCAAGTTATAATTAACTTTCAAAATTCTAATCCACTTTTCTGTAGACAGAAAAAAGATGTTATCTAAACTCTTTTCTTTCCCCGATCCCCACTTGTAAGAAGAACACAACAGTAGCAGACAAATCCACAAAAAGCTGTAACAGCAACACACAAACCTGACCTAACAACTTTAGAGTCCATTAATGATAATTACCGACATTTCATAACCTTACAACAGCCGCGAATGCGATAGAACCGGAAACGGCAATTCAAAACGTTAATATTCCTTTATAAGCACATTCAACAGCGCTAATGTATGAGCCACAACTCTGTTTAGTGGAATAAAACACCCCAGTACAGATGCAGTCTGCAGACACTAAGCAATGAAGTTCCATACTGTTTGTGTCCTGCCCTCCATACATTCAGTATTGCTAACCCTTTGGATTTCCATGACATCTCACTTCTTGCCTGCCGCTCGCCTCCACTTTACAATAAAAACCAGATAATTTACCTCCGTTTCCCCAGGCAACAGACAGATTATAAATTAAAAGTCACAAACAGGGATTACTTTTTTCACAAAGCGCTAACTACTGGTCTGGTGTGAAAGTGAAAGTTGAATTTAGCACTTAGCCAACAGGTGCTGGAAAGGGAGGACTGACAAGAGCTTTAGCTTTATTTTTACCTTTTTATTGTAAGGTAATTTGCTATCCCGACTGTCCCAGATGTTCACAGGTACGGTAGCATGCATAGCACATGCCTGTCGACATTCATGAGTACATTCTCTCAATTGTAACACTTTGGTGGGATTAATTCAAAGGCAGTTATAAATTTTAAAAATTACCTCACGGTCTCTGAACACTGCTGCTGTTTTGAGACTCTTACATTCAGGACAACCCAAATTGCTGGACCTTCACAATTAAACAAAACTTATCTTTCAGTTTAGCCACTAGGATTAATTTAATAAATGGCAAAATGTAAAATTTAAGGTTCCAGTGTAGTGCCTCGCAGGATGCGCAGTAGCAAACCCCGCCCCTAAACTACTCTGACTGTCAATCAGCTCACGTGTAAAACACAACACAGAGGAAAAAATACGTACATGCCATCTATAGACAACCCAAAACCCAAATACAGGAGGAAAATATACCTTATTACTGTTAACACCTTACAAGCCTTAGATAACCAAAAACATTACTGGAAAACACATGTAAAACACAAGACAGTATCCAAATACAGGAGGAAAATATACGTTATTACTGTTAAACACCTTACAAGCCTTACAAACACCTAACACTGGTAAACAGCATAAATTAATCATAATACCTAACATGTTACTGAAACAATCGCTGTATTAAAAGTGATAATTTCGCACATTCATCACAAATAAAGTCGCTGTTATAGTACCAATGAAGCTGTAACTTACAAATGACTTCACAAATAAAGTCGCTAACTTCCAAAAAGCCAATGCCTTTCACTGTTAAGCAAATGAAGTTGTAACCTTACAAATAAAGTCGCTCCCCAGGATTCATGAAGCTCGGCAAGGCCAGCGTAAGGTCTGCGCCGGCGGTGCAGTGAATAGCCGGTGCAGTAGCGCCATATGCATATTAATGAGAGTGCACCGCAACCACAGACACGTGCGTAGTGTACGTGAGCGAGCCCAGGTAGGATGCGTCTGGAGGCGTGTCTAAGCCGGCATGAGGTGAGCAACCTAATGTGCTGACAGCCACGGTCCGCCCATAATAGTAATGGCAGCAGCCAGGTCCCGTGCAGAATGAAACGCACGTAGAGTATGCAGCATAGTACCCGTCCCAAATAAACGGAGAAGCAAATACAAGCCACGAAGGCTTAAGTGTACCCATCCAAGGAGCAAAGGATACGCATATGACCGCGTTTGTCCCGCAATGCACCGTCAGTGGTTACACTCAGAGAAGGTGTACAGCAGCATGTCAGCGTGCCGCACCGACATAGGAGCAGCGACTAAGGTCACCACCTGTCCCACTTTGGGTGGGGCAGTCTCTATGGGCAGTTGTGTCCCGAAAAAACGTATTAAAAATGACAAATGTGCTAAGATTGTAGGACATAATGATATCCCGTATTTAATGTAATGGTAGCATGAATTGGCCATTTCTGTAACTGAAATACCTAAATGTCACAAGAAACAGAATAAGCAAGCAAATTGCCACAACAATAAGCTTTTACTTAGGCAAACAAGTGAAGTTCTATGCTATATACTGACCGTGTGTATGTGTCGGCCTGTAAAGTCAGATGTGACTCCCGAAATATCCCAGCTTGGAAACTGGAAAAGGTGGCAACCCCAGTAGCGACATGGGCATGGTCACCAGGGTTACCAGCTGTCCCAATGTGCCATGGACAGTCCCTGATTGGACAGTTGTGTCCCTGCAACAATCGGAAAAATGGAAAATGACCTCTGATCCCCTGCCAAAATATTCCCGCAATATACATGTAATAGTAGTATAAAACATATACATTTGTATATGAAACACATACATGGCATAAGAAAATGAATAAGGAACCCAAATGCTTACAGAATAAGCAGATAGTATGGCAAACAAGTGAAGTTCTGTCAACTGCACTTGCCGTGGGTATGTGTAGTCCTGCAAATTCCGAAGTTTCCACATAACATGCCCCACTATGGGCATTGGAAAAGGTGCCAACCATAATGGTCACAAGCAGTTGTGAGAGTACATAGCCGGGTAGCTGTGTCGACATAACAACAGTAAGGAATCAAGATACCTTAAACACAGGCAAACATGTGCATAGCAACATATCCCACACCCAGCAACGTCTCTGTCGCATACACTGGATGGCGTATGTTGAAGTGTAATATCCAGAAGCAGAACCCATGCATTCGGATGTAATACACAATAGCCTCATTGTACATGTCAGTCCCACCCATGTACACCTGTGCACCCTAACCTGCTAGCATCCGTGTGCAGCTATACACCCACACACAATGTGCATACCTGAAATGTGGTAAGATGTTTGTGTTAGGCAATGCCACACGGCAAATCATTCCACATGTCACCAACCCACCTCAGGTACAGATATGTAAATGGCTGCATGTGAATGTGTCTGCAGAATGTGTACATCCCGCATGTGGTATGTACCCATCGAAACCATATAGGTTTGCATACGACACGGTGCACATAACTGTACACATGTGGACAAGTCGGGTTGTTGAACCACCGCATCGATGTTTAGCTATGCAGTGAAGTCGATCACATATAGCGGAACACGTGCCTATCAAACAGGACGTCCTAACAGGGTGCTACAGGCAAAGAAGGGGAAGGTGGGACATCACATGTGGAGAGTAGCGTTGCCGGACGGCCAAATACACACGGTCAAGGTAAAGGACGGAACAACATGCATATGGCGGATGGATGTTGTTCGAAAAATATATATAGAAACACATATGAAGTGCCAGTTTAGACTCGAAATACTATATAATGCATTGAATTGTACCGTACAATATGGCAGTAGAAGTAAGCCTGCATGTAATTGGTGAAGCTAAGCTGTAGTGTGATGGAATTCTGATCCTGGCAGTAACCAGTACAGCAGGCTTATGTCTGTCAGCATTAATTATCTGCTGGGTTACAGAACAATAAATGTATGTACATGCATAACATCACCCCTTCCTCTGAGGAGGATGGCCTCGTGAGCTCAATCGAAGATAACAGTACAACTCCTTACCAGAGAGACAAAGCAACGTATTAAGAAATTAACTGAGTACTGTATCGGAACAGTCTAGGGTCCTTGAAACAGTTACAATCACAGAAGGACAGTGTAATTGACAAGGTGCCTTGCAAGGCTGTGTTATTCTCATGGGAAAACATTTTAAAAGCACGACCCCAGCACCCACGTATGTATAGACTATTGTGGACCATAGTGATGGAAATGCCCTGTGACCGACCACGTCAGTAAGGTGGGCAAAAGCTGATTGTAAACACTATATAAAGAAACTGCTTACTGTATAGAGTCAGACAAAACTCTCATACTTGGACTGTATATGATTTAGCCTGCCTGTGTACACTACTAAAACTTTCTGAACCCGAGCCTCCTGTGTTATTGACTGTCACTTAGAAAAGCCTACTGATAACTACAGTCTGGTTTTAACAACTTATTTGACATTGTGATCCTTGTAATCCGGAATTCCCTTGGTAAGCTACAGGTCAGAGTGCATGGCTGGTTAGACATCTACGCAGGAGAATTTGCCTAAATGGTTCTTCTTGAATGAAAAGACCTCCGACTGAATTGTTGTGTGTAAAGAGGCTGTTTACTGTCTGATCTGTGGCTGAAAAGCGGAAAACTGGATCCCAAGAAGAAATCGTGCAGCCTTAAACAGGAGGCTCAGGTAAGGAGTGTTTGCCTCTTTGTCTCTATTGTAGATCAGGGACCAGACAACATTGTGTTTCTGTTAACAGTTGTGATAGCGGGTCGAAGACCTACCCACATACTGTTAAATCTGAACATAGGTCAGGGGAACACACAGCAGAGTAAATAGTCATTGTAGACACTACAGTGGATACAGGGAAGGAGACACCACGTGGTATGAGAGAAGCAGTCGTGTAGAGGATATGGGAGACTATTGAAGAAACAGATCATGTGATCCGCGTTTGACGGGTGACGTGAAGTATATGCAATCGCAGAGAGCACATAATGTGAGTTATCCAGCAAAATGGGGTAATAAATACGACATTGATGGTATATTACACAAAATATCATTACTGAAACATTGTAATCCCTGAAAATGTGATGCACATGTTCTACGGTAAACACCTGTTCCACCCTGAGAGGGACAGTCCCTCTTTGGCCAGTTGTGTCCTGCAAACAAACCGAACAAATGGCAAATGTCCTGATATCTCAGGACAAACATTTCCCAGATATATTTCAAAATGGTAGCATAAAACAGTAATTTTGTATCTGGAACAACATAATATCATAATAAACAGAATAAGCAACTGAAATGCTACAACAATTGGTCGCTCTCCTGGCAAAAAGTGAAATCCTGTCCTATGTACTGGCCGTGGGTATGCTTTTTCCTGGAAAATTACACGTTCCGAACACTAATGTCCCACATTGTGCATTTGAAAAGGTGGCAGCCCTAAGATGTGCAGGCGACAAAACAGCGACAATTGGGTATCCGTCATGCACATAGGTGGATTGAGGTAGTGAACTGAAGGGAACAGAACACTACAAATGTCAAAGCATCATACGTACACAGAGAAGATCATAATACAGTAGTACCAATAGCCCCCCCCCCCACAACACCCTACCACCTCCGATACCACATCCAGGATATGAAGCGGGAGGGCAGGCTAGTCCCCACACGTTATCCTGTGGCAACAGAGGTAGCACAACGACCAAATGTAACAGAAGCTATTGAAACCACATCCCGAACTCGTAACATACCTAGGAACACCCGAGTAAGAAGACAGTCACTAGAACAGAGTGAGGATATCTGTCAATTAATTGAAGTACCGAACCCTCATGCAGGACAGGAAGGCCAGGACCCAACCCCCGTAGTGTATAGACCGTGGACACCAGAAGATATCTGTAAAGTCACAGAGGGAATTCCCCATCTACAAAGTAATCGCTATTCACCATGCAATACCCTGTATCTTCTGATCGGAAAACAAAGGGGGAATGGCGGATGGTACAGTATGTACAAGCTGTAAATCATGTAATAATACTTAGGGTAGCGAAGGTGCCAGACCCACACACTATATTCAATGCTATGAACACGCCAGAGAAGTATCTTACCGTGGTACATATAAGCTATGCTTCCTTTGCAATACCTATACATCCAGATAGTCCGTATTGCTTTGTATGTACATTCAGGGTAACAGATACAGCCATACCCGGCTATCGCGGGGATACTGTGAAAGTACAACGATATTCCCACAGGAGATGGCTAGCTACATTCGGTGTTAACTCCACCGGGGCCAGTAAAGTTCTACTTTATGTGGATGATATTCTGCTTGCGGCCCCTACCCAGCAGTAATGTATGGAAGATACAATAGCATTATTCAGATATTCAGCAGAACAGGGACATAAAGTAAGCAAGCATAAATTGCAACTACAGAGAATACAGGTCAAGTACCTGGGATATGTGGTATCCAAGTAGGGTAGAACATCACATTACGATAGGACGGTAGCAATTTCATAAGCACACAAGCCAACTAACAAGAAGGGAATGAAGTCCTGTCTGGGCCGACTAACATTTGTCAAAGCTGGTTACCAAACAATGCTTTGGAATCCGCTGTATTGTCTGCCTTAATCTTTAATACACCTATGGCAGCACAACACATACTACACTGGATTACAGTAGCAGAAACAGCTTTCTGCAGACTAGAACGATTGATAGCTTCAACATCTGTAGTAGGTCTCCTGAATAATCATAACACATGTTGTCAGACTGTAGATCGTAAGCGGAGATATATGACGTCAGTCTTGATGCAACAGCATGGAAGTAAGCAACGCTACATAGCCCACTACTCATTGCAGTTGGACACTGTGGCATGGTCAGTGCCACATTGTGTACAGGCAGTTGTTGTAGCACCCATGGCAGTACAGGCCCGCCTTAATGTTACTAGACCACCCTCTCACTGTGAGAATGTGTCATGCAGTTGCGATCAGTCTGCTGCAAGAGAAGATAGCATTCCTGACCCATGCTAGACATTTGTCTTGTTTGACCATACCACTGAGTCAACCTCATATGGTGATTGAACGTTGTACAACATGAAACCTATCAACGTCACCTCCGACACCTGTGTATGGCACACCACACAGTTGCCTATACGAAATGGATTAAATAACTACACACAGACATGATATCACTGATATACCCTTAGATGATGCAGAGGTGACAATTAATGTGTACGGATCATGTAGACAGAGTCCAACAGGAACGAATCAAGTAGGGTATGCAGTAGTTATTGATAATGAGATTGTAGACAGCCAAACCCTGCAGCATAACGTGTCTGCTCAAGCAGCAGAATAGATAGCTTTAACACGTGCTTGTACTGTAGTGGAAAACTGATGTGTGGACATATGTCCCGATAGTCAGTATGTTGTCTGTACAGTGCATGTTTATGAGCAGCAGTGGAAGAATAGGGGAATGATAACATCCACCGGTAAACCGATTAATCATGCGCAATTGATCTTGAATGCATTAGACTCCATTCAGTTACCCACTAAAGTAGGTAATTGTAAATGTGCAAGTCATAGAAAGCAACAGGATAACAGTAGGAAAGGTAAGGCATGAGCTCATGCATCTGCAAAACAAGCAGCCTCACAGTTGGAAAGTGTTTGTGTGAATGAGGAATGACAAACCTCAGACAGTTTAGATGTAGAGATTTTACAAACAATGCAAACATCAACTACGAAAGCAGAAAAGCCGACGTGGGTATGACGAGGAGCAATCCCTGAACACGGACTGCACATATCCACAGTGATAAAGCCAATATTAACGTCTAATGTATTCAGATATGTGGCTTTTTGGAGCCATGGGTAGAGACATGTCTCAACAGGGGGGACGGTACATCTGGTTAACAGAATACCCCTAACATACGGAATTACGAACCACATACAAACATCATGAGCAGCGTGTCACATTTGCAGTAGATATCATGCACAGGGAGCATTTAAACCGAAGGGAGTGAGTTTACCTACACCACCATAACTGTTCCGTACTATTTGTATGGAGTTCATACATCTGAATAAATGTGAAGGGAACAAATACTGTTTAGTGATTACACATATATATAATCATAATGGGTAGAAGCATTCCCAACCATGAATCCGGATGCAGCAGCAGTGGCAAAGGTGCCAATAAAATAAAGTATCCTTGGATCTGGCATGCTGTAAAGAAGCTACAGTGACAATAGAACACATGTAGTGAACCAGACAATCACGCAACCTGGGGGATTATTTTGTATTTCCATGAATGTAAATTGCATGTACAACCCACAGTCAGCATGACTGCTGGCGCCGTAAAGTGGGATCCCGAGTAATAAGTAGAGGAGGTTGGTGGGTGACATCCAGACGACGTACATGTGCTGTCTACCTCTAGCATTGCTGAGCATGACAACAGTTCCAAATGTAAAGTGCTGCACGCACTTCGAAGTAGTATGTGGAATGGCATATCATGTGCCAGAGTGGAAAGCTGTCATGCCTGCAGAGCCGGAGGTCGATGGCTCATTAGCAGGTGACATGAGAGGATTGTTAACCAATAACACTGTTCTTCAGTTAAAGTCTTTTACAGATAAAGAGCAAACGAAGACGGACGATAGCTGACACCAGTATCCTGTGTGTATGTCACTGTTATCCAAAGAACATTATTGGCAAGTGGAAAGTGTGAAGGTCTGTACCAGCTCCTGTTGGCAACGCCTACTGCAGTAAAGTTTGCAGAGAGGTCGTCCTGGGTCCACCTCACATTTTTCAAACCGGTAAAGGATATCAAGTCTGATTGACATCTTGTAGCTGATATACCATAGAGCCTGAATCACCGGGGCAAGACTGTATAACAATACAAAGCAACCCCAAAGACATTTCTGTTTGCTGTCCTAATGGTTATACACCTATTAACCATGTTTGTGTTTACTTTACATTTGCTGGGACCTTACCTGCACATAACTACACGGATACAAATACTGATACGTGATGAACTGGCCACAGAGTGTCTTCCACACTTCAACAAATACCTAGGCATGACGTGTGTGCATATACGGACTATGAACACTTTAAATTGCTGTGTTTGTACTGCCATACGTACATCATATGGAGGACTTCCGATGCATGTTGTCCCCTTGGGGATAGATTGAGACTTGTGAATATTTACACTTTGATACAGGTTCTGTGAGATCACAGGACAACGTGGCACTGTACTTACCTGTTACACAACAAGGAATTGTATGTTATCATAAACATGATACAGTTTCAGTTTGTGGGAGTATTTGTAACATAACTGTGTCTTACGAATGTCATATAACAGCCAAAGATCACAGTACTACTTGTAGCACCAGTCATTATTTGTATTGAAACATCATGAGAACAATGTGGAAGGATGTGCAGAAACATCCTGAATTGTATAAACAGTCCTCTGTTAGAGACAGGAAAATGTTACATGCAGAGGTAACCCGCATCAGTAGTAAAGTAGAATATTGTTATGTTGTTTGTGGGAAAAAAGCATATCAATGGTTACCTGGGAATTGGTCCGGCAGTTGTTATTTGGGTTATCTGGCTCCAGTCACATGACATACTGCACAATTGCCTCTGGGTGCGAAACGTACTATAACACATATAGCTCGAAGAACTGGGAACACAGTTGAGAAACCTAGTAATCCAGTGGGTGAAATGGAAGCTGTTCTGACATTCCAGTCTTCTGCAAGAGATAAAGGAATACCGATTCATATGGACTTGTGTGACAGCGTCATAACCTGGGCTGGAACACTCCCAGCTTGTGGAGTAGTGAAATCAATCAGGGAACAGAGGAAGTTATCAAAACCTGTCGGAGGGATGATGAATGTGACTTTCCACTCTTGAAGATGTGACCGATGAACTGGATGCAATGAGAACTGTTGTGTCACAAAATGTAATAGCGCACGACTGCACCGTGGCGCCGAGAATTGGTACGTGCGCGCTTATTAAAGAAGATCGCTGTGTCCAACTACCACATGAAAAGACCACAATCAACGCCCACCTAGAGGTAATACAGCAGGTGTCATCCATGGCGGAACCAGGCCCAAACCCACTGACGAACCATTTCCACAAACCATTTGGTGGATGGGGTCAGTCATACTGAATATCATGATTGCCATTTGTGTTGTTCTGCTCATATTGGGAGCATGTGTCTATTGCGGGATACTTTGCATGTAAGTATTAGTCAGGGACTCTGGCGACATATCTGTACCGAGACTATGTATCAAGACCTGTAGTGGTATTTGTCAATAGAAAATGCAATCCTTCTTGAAATGTACAACAAATTACTTGCCTAGTTAAACGTTCCAGAGAGGAAGAGGCTAGGGAATGAAATAATGTTGTATATGTTTCTGGATAGAATAGAAGCAATCAAAGGAGGGAGAATGTTAGCAAAATACATATTTAAACATATATATGACGTGCAACTTTAGAAGCAAATACTGTATAATGCATATTATTCTATCGTACAATATGGCAGTAGAGCTTATCATGCATGTAATTGCCTGTAGTGTAGCTGCAGTGTGATTGAACCCTGACCCTAGCAGTAACCAGTGCAGCAGGTGTATGTCATTCAGCATTAGTCATCTGCTCGGTTAGAGAATAATACATGTATGTACAGGTATATCTGTCATCCTTCCACTGAGGAGGATAGGCTTGTGAGCTGTAACACAGAGTACAGCTGCTCAGCAAAGAGACAAAGGAACCTAGTAGGAAATGGAGTGAGGACTGGATCTGAACAGTGTTGGAACCGTGACAGAGCAGAATTTACAGTACAGTCTAATTGAATATGTGGCTCGCGGTTGTGCTATCCTCATGGGAAAACATTTAATAAGCATTACCTGAGCACTGTTGTAGGAATACAATGTTGTGGACTCTAGCAATGTAAATGCCTTGTGACTGACCACATCATTAATGTGTGCAAAAGATGATAATATACACAATGCTCATACAGATGTAACATGTATAGAGTACAACAAATGTCTACACTTTTACTGCATAGTTCTTTTGCCTCCTGCTGCACAGTAGTAAAACGTTATTAATCTCAGCTTCCTGTGTTATTGACTGTCATTTTGAAAATATGAATGAGTGTTACAGTTTGATTTAAACAACTTAATTGACAGATGTGTACGTTCTAGCATGGGAATAGGTCAAGCCAACCATCACAATGTCCATGTGTACCACATACAAACAGCCAGTAACACGCAGTAGTAGTGCATGAAGGCATACACGACTGTGGGAATAGTACAGGACATATGGCAGGTGCCAATTGCAGATGCATGACACAAACCCCAGGATGGGTGTCCCTGCAAAGAGGAACATGTGCCAACCACAACTCCCACAGATGTACCGGCAATAAAAACACATGGCAAACACACAGAAACACTACTGTCCAACACACAACTGCAACGGAGCCTGGTCAAACACCAACATGAAGCATGCACAAACAGGGACTTGTGTAATGTTTGCCTTAACACCCCCCCATAGGCCAAAGAAGAATAGAATGGACATATGCATGTAATGTTGTGAAGGATGTGTGGTAGTCCTCAGTATCACAGTGTTAGGGACACAGATACACTGTCATCAACTGTGACGTATGTGCACTGTACACAGCATACCTGCATGTAATATAGAGGACAATCATGTGCCACAGAAATATACACTGGAGAAAGAGTATAGGGGATAGACAATTGTAAATGTGACAAACTATGAATATAGGTTCATATGACCATAGGTACAGGGTAGGCCATCGTCCCAGGTTCAGCCATAACACTACACCATAGTTAGGATGACTTTGCCAACCTTCTGTGCTTCAGATAAAATACTCATGATTTTGCTGTACCTCCGTCAAGCAGTGATAATGATGTAATCCCTGGCATATACCTGCAATTCTCCATCCAATGGACAACATACCCGTGAACAAGGCTAGGAAGGATCTCTGTCTCACATGTACTGTGATGTAGATCCACAGCATTATGAGTGTCTGGGTGATATATGTGTCACTCAAACACATCCCATTAATGACCGTGACAAGGTAAATGTCACCTGCCCTAGTGGTTCTGGGGGATGCAGATACAGTAGGTGAAGCATACACATGACATATGGGTTGACATGGCCTCGTATGTCAGGCACAGGTCAACACTAAACAGCAGGTATGTTGACGTAATGTGGCAGGGGTCCTACAAGTGGGGCAGCATTACACAAAATGATGTCATCCTGCATCTGTACAACAATTAACCTATGAGGGCTTCCCAGCTGCTGTAGCTGTATGGTCAGATACAGTCTGAATGGGGCAATGTAGTACATCATAGGTGTAACACGTAATGGGTACAAGGAGACAATGACCTAGCCTGATGTAGATGTGAATCCCTGCACAAACAGGTGGGCAATGTAGAAGTCCCACACAACCACGATAGCAACGTGTGTGTTGAATGAATGGTGACCGACAAACTCTGTCCCCTGATCCCTGGTAATCACCCCTGTGATGAGTGGACAGCCACCTATATGCTGGACAGGGGTGACCTAGTAGTTCTCCACAGCTATGATGTTGCATTACTTAGCATTTAGCTGTGGGACATGTCCCTGACAGCAGATATGCATATCTGGGAGGCCCCTTCGAAGGATATCTGTGTCAGATGTCCGTCCCACTATGGCACCTGTTTTGCAGTCATCTACAAACAATGTTGCCCACAAAACCCCTGTGTGTGCCTGTACCGTGGAAATGTAGATGTATGACAGGAGTGGACCCACGGAAGGGCCCCATGGGACACCACTTGCGACAGGCAGTAGGTCTGACACGCTGCCAGCAACTATGACTGTGTGGGTTGTGTCGCATAGACAGTTTCCAACACATTCTGTGATGTATGTGTCCACATCCCAGCCAATGGGTTTATCAACGATACTTGAGGGGGGTAATGTGATGAAGGCCTTTGCCAGGTCGAGGTAGGCTGTATGGACTGCAACACCCCCATCAATGGCCTCGGTGACAGTCCCGAACATTTCACCCATGCTTTAAAGGCATGAACCGCCCCTGAACAAGACAAACCGTGTTGGATGCAAAGTATGTATGTCCCCTATGCAGTCATATACGAGCCGCAGTATGATCCCTCCCCATGTCTTTGCAGATAGGTCTCCTCATGGTAATGGGACAGTAATAACCAGGCTCAGTGGAGGCATTGGCCCTGTGACGTGGGACTACAGTTGCCATGCGACACAACCTGGGTACCTTACCTGAGGTGAGGCTACAAAGAAATAGCTGTCCTAACTGTGGGTCTAATACCTCAATGAGATAGTGGAGTACACAGTGGGGTCACCAGCTGGTCTCATGGATGCTATGTCCACTACCCTGGAGAGAGCATGTCCCACCTGTGTGTCACAGAACATTTGTCGACCACAAACCGCTGGTACAGACATCTCCTCATGTGTGGGGGAGGGTGTGGAGATGTCCATACTGGACTTGTCAGCCTGTTTGTTGGCAATGTGTGTATGTTGAGTAAACCCCACCTCTTTGTGAACCCAGTCAGAGCATATGTGGGAGTGACCTCCCAGGTGTTGAGCATAGCAACTGATGGTGGTATGATTGTCAGCCAGGTCCATGTAGGTATATCTGTGGAATGTGCCCTGGACCATGACACGACAGTGTGTAACTCTACACATATGATGACCAAGGGTGTCATAATTCACAAGGTGTCTGCTCCACCTTGTAGTAGCCACCTCCTCATGTTGTACATCCTGTGTATGGCTGGGGTACACCACACTGGATGCTTGGCATTGGTACAATGAACCACAGTTGGTTAAGTGAATGCCAGGTTCATGCAGTCCTGTAGGTACTGGTAGATGGCAAATGTGATTGATGCAGTGGCTGCAGTACTGTCGACCACTGGCTCAGGGTCCTTAAAGGAGACCACAGTAGTGTGTAGTGTGCAGAATTGTGTAGTCTGCCTCTGAGCAAGCAATGTGTATGGTAACTGGCAACACTCGCAGCAACGGATGCCAATAGCAGAAGCCAATGTCCAAATAACATAGATTAACTTCTGCATGATAATATGTCTTATCATACATGTATTGACACGTGTGTGCTAATTACAATTGCAAATGGCCGGTAAGACTGGCCTAAAGTTCCCGTGATGTACACAGTCTGGAGGTGTTGTTCCAATAATAAAGTGGCAATACCACCCAATCGTGACCGCTGGGTATGAAAGTGGTTGCTAACCTGCAACATTGGATGTACACCATTGGGTTCTGGTGTCGGAAGACATGGTTCCTGTAGCACTACACAGTATGGGTAGACAAGCAGACATCCGCGATTGCTGAACACACAGCATCAGTGAAACCCACTGCTCACAAGGACACAGTCCGACAAGCTCTACACTTTACATATGCACAGTGGTGTCCATTGTAGGACCCAAAAATTGTCTAAAGACAGGAATGCCGCCTTATTTAAACACCTAACTGAACTCATTGTCATCACAGGTACACATATGCACCGCAAGCGTGTTTAATGTTGCTGATAGCTGTCCATGTAATGCAGCACAGATGCACAGAAATACCCAGGGTACCGGGTCCATAGAACTGCGTCCACATCACAGTCCCGCACACATGACGGATGTGTAATGGGTACTGTCAATTGTTGCAGTCAAGGGATTCTGGGTATGTAGACTCTGGGCTTGGTGTTGTTTCGCAGGCAATCCTTTGTCCCGCCCCGTGGGAGGGATGTGCGTAGCACCTGCCTTACTCTCCGCTAATAATGCAAACCATCCACCGGAGAATGCTAAATGCAGGTGTGGAATGTGTACAGCCCTATACTACTGTCCAGTAGGTAATTCTCATGGATGGACACCCGTATGGCCAAGATGGCACCCACAACTGCAAACCCGGGTAAATTACATAGCCGCGGTAAGGCATAACACAGGAAATACACATAGGGACTACAGTTGACATTCCACATACAAAGCCGGACCGTCGTGCCAACACCGGCGTACACAGCACTCAATCTGCCAGCAACAGAATGAGGAGCACCCGCTACAGTACAGCGGAACAGATGTGCGACCTGTGGAACACATACTAATGGCACACACACAACGTCAAGTAGGATATGTAAACTATGGCATTCCCACCTATGAAGACAACATGGTTAAATTAAAACATAGGTAATCAACATGTTCCGGTGGTGTTATATTGGAAATACGTTGATGGATATGTCCCATTGGGATGTCTGAGGTTTATATGAAGCAGTTGCTAACCAGCATCTTTGGATGTATGTCATTTGTTCACAGTACTAAATCACCTGGTTATGTAGCACCATGTAGACTGGGTAGTGAAACAGACATCCGCGATTGGGGAACATACACCAGCAGTGAAAAGCACTGGGCAGGTGGACACAGTCCAGCAACATCTAACTTGACATATGCACATCGGTGTCCATTGTAGGACCCAAAAGTTCCATTCATGGAATGCCTGCTAGCTTCCTGCATTACTCACGTGATCTCATTGTCATCACCACGTCACAGGTACACATATGCACCGCAAGCGTGTTCAATTTTGATGATAGCTGTCCATGAAATGCAGCACATGCACAGAAATACCCAGGGTGCCGGGTCCATAGAACTGCGTCCACATCACAGTCCCGCACACATGAAGGATGTGTAATGGGTACTGTCGACTGTTGCAGTCAAGGGAGTCTGGGTATGTAGAATCTGGCCTCGTGTTGTTTCGCAGGCAATCCTTTGTCCCGCCTGGGAGGGATGTGCGTAGCACCTGCCTTACTCTCCGCTAATAATGCAAACCATCTACCGGAGATTGCAAAATGCAGGTGTGAAATGTGTACAGCCGTATACCAGTGTCCAGTAGGCAATTCACATGGATGGACAAGAGTATGACTAAGATGGCACCCATAACTGCAAACCCGGTGGAATTACACTGCCGTAGTAAGGCATTACACAAGTAATACACATAGGGACTACACTTGACATTCCCCATACAACAAACACAGACAACCAGCCGATGAAGTCCAAAGCAAAGATGAGGTACTGTAGACACCATCAGTGACCACTCAGAGCACACCAGTAATTAAATGCAGTCACCATAGTTTACTGAAGCTCTTTTAGGTCTGCTTCATAAGCAGACTTATTCAGAATACATACAATGCAGTCCAACCTACTACATGTAAAACCCTTAATTGGTCAGTAAATTAGATGTGCTAGGTATTACTTACATGCCTTAAAGGCAAACAAGCAAACAAACTTTACTTGGGTTACAGATTCCACACAGTGAGGACATCAGACATTGCTTGAAGGTACATTCTTCATAGAGAAATAGAAATATATGTATATATATGAAAGATGAACCAACATAATGTTTTCCAAATGTCTGACTGTGTAAGCTACATATATATGTTCTACAGACTGTGCCAATATATTAAAAGAACTGCAGACACCTAGTAATATAAATGAACCATAATATACACAGATAAACCGTATGATTATGACTAATGTAAAATAGACCAACGAAATGTAAAGATTCACAATGTGGTAATGTAAATATTCATTTAGAAGGTTACTTAAATAAATCAATTCAGACATCCATGTCAAAATACTAACAGAAGGCCAGCGAGTTGCCGGCCTCACATGTACTGGGATGTTGTTCCACAGCATAGTGAGTGTCTGGGTGATGAATCTGTCCCACCAACACGTTCTATTAATGACAGTGTCAAGGTGTACGTCACCTGCCCTTGTGGTTTTGAGGGATCTAACTTCTTTAGGTGAAGCATACTCATCAGATCTGGGTTCGACATGGCCTTGTATGCCAGGCACAGGTCACCTCTGTGCAAGTGGTATGCAACTGTATACATCTGTAATTCTTTCAGTTGGTCAGTATAACACATATTCCTGAGACCCTGCATCTGTTTGTCGATGAACTGTTGGTGCCTTTCCAGCTGCTGCAGGTGTCGGGTCACATACATTCTGAACGGGGCATTGTACCCAATCATAGGTCTAATGAGTGATGAGTACAAGGGGACAATGACCTCCCCTGATCTAGATGTGAATCCCTTCATGATGATGTGGGCAATGTGGAAGGTCTACCTAACTACGTTAACAGCGTGTGTCTAATGAACGGTTAACAACAACTCGGGTCCCCAGATCCCTGGTAACTCCCTCTGTGCTCAGTGGATTGCCACCTATATGATAGCTAGGGGTAACCTTGTTCTTCCTGAAGGGTATGACTATGCATTTCCTGGCATGTAGCTGTAGGCCATGTCTCGGGCACCACTTCTCCACATCTGTGAGGCACTCCCGAAGGATATCTGTGTCAGATGTGTGTCTGACTATGGCACCCAGTTTGCAGTCATCTGCAAACATTGTCACCCATAACCCCCCTGTGTTTGCTTGTACTTTGGAAACGTAGATGCTGAAATATAGTGGACCCAGGACTGGGCCCCATGGGACACCGCTTGTGACTGGCTGTGAGTATGACATGGCGCCAGCAACTATGACCGTGTGTGTTCTGTGACTTAGCCAGTTTGCAACCCATATGGCGATGTATGGATATACGTTCAAGATGACGGGTTTATCACTGATACCCGAGGGTATTGTGCCTAGAAGGCCTTTGCCAGGTTGAGGTAGGCTGTATGGACTGCTTTACCCTCATCAATGGCCTTAGTGACTGATCCTACAAAGTCAAACACGTGTAAAAGGCATGATCTGACTTTGACCAAGCTAAACTGGGTTGTATCCAAAGTATGCGAGTCCCCTATGTCTTTATCTATGAGTTCCATTATGATCCCTCTCCATGGCTTTGCAGATAAGGCTTGTCAAGCTAATGGGATGGTAATAACCAGGGTCAGTGGAGGCACCAGCTATGTGAAGTGTGACTACAGTCGCCTTGTGCTACTACTCAGGTACGTATCCTGAGGTGAGGCTAAGATTAAACAGCTGTCCTAAGTGTGGGTTTAATTCCCCATAGAGTTCATGGAGTACACAGCTGGGACACCATCTGGTCCCATGGATGCTGTGTTGACTGCCTTGGAGACAGCATTTCCCACCTGTGTGTTACAGATGTTCCAGGATCTACAAGTCTCAGGTATAGATAACTCCATGTGGGGAGGGAAATGTTAGCACTCAACATGTCACCCAGTATGCTGGCAATGTGTAGGTTCAGTCATCTTCACATCATTAACCCGGTTTGAGCATATCTGGGGGTCTCCCAGGTGTCCAACATAGCTAAAGAAGGACTTATGAATGTCTGTTGAGTCCTTGTTAATTTCTCTGTTGAATTTCCCTAGATGATTACATGACAGCTAGTAGTTCTTCACATTTAATGAGCAAGGGGTGTGTTACCTTAAAGTATTCGGCTTTAACTTGTACCATCTACCTCCTGTCGTTGTAGAGCTAGTTCATGGCTGGGTTCCACCAGACCGCATGCTTGTGTTTGGTACAAAGAGTCTCAGTTTTGTATGGGATTGCCTGATCCATACACTGCTGTAGGTGCTGGTGGAAGGCATATGTACCTGATTCAGCGGTCGGAGTGATGTTCACCACTGGCTCAGGGGCCTTAAAGGAGACCACAGTAGTGTTCAGAAGTGTGAAATCGCTTTTGAGAAAGGCATATGTATGGTAACCGCACCACTGTACACATGGAACATCGCGGCCACACCAGCTGGATGTGGGTAATGCTGGACATACCCACGCAGACGTATGGCGTGTTCCGAGTCCGATGCCGAGGGACCACACACATAGGTGGCCTCAGGCATAGGCCAAATGAGCAGCCGCCTGGGGCGTTGCTCTACCAGGGCACCTTTCCAGACATTGTTTGGTGTAGGTAGACCAGGAGGGTAGCGGGTGATGCTGCGGTGGCAACTTCTGCCTAGGGCACCACTTAACCTAAGGCCACTCTTCCCGTGGGTAATACAGTACCCACACCCAGACGCCGGTCATTGCTAGTATGGCATATCATCTATGGCAAGAAACCATATATTCCCAGACATAATGGCACAGCATAATGCGGTCCGGTCAGCGTAATGCAGACATACGTCACCCGGCGGTGCTGCGGACGTCACGCGAGATGTCCGTTACCAATGTCGACATTGTCTGCGCCAGAAACAAACTCATAGCGATTCAATACTAAACAGCGATGGAGAACCCGATGTCCCCGTGGCTGAGCTGTTCAACCTGTTCCGCCGGAATGTGTAGCACAGCGGAAAACTTCCGACCCAAACCAAGCAACGGACATGTCTGTGGCTCAGTGAAAGCCGCCACGCAATGGTAAACCCATGTAATATTGCGACACAGGTCATACATACCGAGGGTTAGTAATGGAAATAGGCGCTCGACCAGACCGTGCAATTAGTATAATAAGATCTACAACGGGTACACCGCCAACGCTTTTAGACACCGTTATGAATAATTGGGGGTGACATGGTACCATAGATATTGAGACAACGCGCCCATGTGACTCATCTAACATTACCACGGTCAGGGCAGTTCCGTACACTGGGCGGACAAGACCAAACCCAAAGTACCACAGCAACACCCTGACAATCAAAAGGCCTGTATGCGCGAGGGGATATAAGCACCTGTCATCTGAACATCCCTGCGGTCCCGCACGCATATGCATCCTGGCCATGAGCGAGGGGAATAGGAATGTTTAACATGCAGTACCGCTTTCCCAGCAGGAGAATGGATGCCTGTGGCGTGGCGTGACTGCGGGGGATATGTAAATGTACTTTGGCACCATGGTATGCATATTAATGACACGAACAGCTAACGGTAGTGGTCATAGTAACTGGCAAACGTGAATGCAGTCACGCTTGAATTACGACTATGGAACATATAGATGTGAGCGATATGCGTAATGCAGCGTCCATGCTGCAAAAGACTGTTACATGTATACTAAAAAAGTTGTGGCAAGCGTTCTGCACACGTCCGTCAACGGATCAGACATATGTTACCGGAATAGTCACAACACACATAACATCGTAACCACACAGACCCAGTAAACATTTATAAACAGAATACGGATATGCATGTCGCCTCTTGCCGTAACCCACAACTAGGAAATGCAGTGCGTAAAGCGGTGTGATCCACTGAAGCAGGGAAGGTTAAGGATGTGTCCTCCACTCATTACATTCATAATTGTACAATATATGCTTAAATAGTACTTACTGATTCCATGCTTTGGAATCGGAATGCTAATTATTGGTTACACATTGATATAAAATATCCTGATCAACACACTACATTCTAAGGTTTACTCACAACAATTATCAACTATGTTTCAAGATACTGATTGTATTGACTGATATTGTATTTATATTAACACATTGTTGTTTATTATTGTTTCCATGAGGTAATGTATGCAACACTGATTTGTATATGTCATCATAATCAAGACTTGTGGCACTGTCCACTTAACTATGAGCAGGTTTATTGATTATTTGACTTTAAACTGACTCTGAAGGAAGTGTATAAGGGACAACTATGTAATGCATTTCGTGCCCGGCGATACCCCATGTTAGTAGGTGAAAGTGCTCCATTACCCGTTTATTTGACTGTGGAGTCTATCGTTTTGTCATTGTCTGTTTTGGCCGATATATGTTCAATAATGTCGCTTATGAAGATGCAGGGCGCAAGGTTTGCTATATTTCCGCTTACTGGCATGTGGATATAGATAGGAATGACCAAGTAATACATTATGGGTAGTTGGGCAGACATCCACGATTGGGGAACATACAGCGGCAGTCAATACCACTGGCCAGATGGTGACAGTCCAACACGCTCTACACTTTACATATGCACATCGGTGTCCATTGTAGGACTCCAAAAATATATACGCTACACCTTCACACGCCAGGATCGCCCAATCAGAGTACCAGCCGTGACTACGTACAGCTAGACATATGCACCACCAGCGTGTTTAAGGTTGATGATACCTGTCCATGAAATGCAGGACATATGAACAGAAGTCCCAGATTGTCGTGTCCATAGAAGTAAGCGTCCACATCCCAGTCCCGCACACATGAAGGATGTGTCATTACCATGGGGTTTGCAGCCATGGGATCCTGGGTATGCAAAATGGGGCTCGGTGTTGTTTGGCAGATAATCCGCTGTCCCGCCGCGGGAGGGCTGTGGGTATCACGTGCCTCCCCACTAAGGATGCAAAGTATCCACTGGGTAATGCTAAAGCAGGTGTAAAATGTGTTCAGCCCTACATCAGTGTCCAGTACGCAATTCCCATGGATGGACAAGTGTACGCACCAAGATGGCACCTATAACTGGACACCTGGTGGAATTGCAGCTGCGGTAAGGCATAACACAGGAAATACATTAGGGGACTACAGTACACACTCCCCATACAAAGTCAGACTGCGGCGAATACCGCTGCATACAGCACTCGATCTGCCAGCAACAACATGAGGATCACTCGCTTCCATACTGCGGAACAAATGAGCGACCTGTGGAACACATACTAATGGCATACTAACAACCTCAACTATGAAGGTCATACGATGTTTCAACACTAGCGTTCCCACATATAACGAACATGCTTCAATGAATAAATAGGGTATGCATATTCTGTCTGTTTTATATTGACATTACAGTGGCGTATATGTCCTACTGGGCCTTCTGAGGATTACTTAAAGCACCTGGCAACCTGCAGCATTACATCAATACCATTTGGGTTAATCGTGTGGTAGAACATGGGTTTCAGAGCACAACATAATATGTGTAGTCAAACAGACATCCGCAGTGGGGAACATACAGCAGCGGTCACAACCACTGGCCAGATGGACACAGCCCAACATTTTCTACATTTTACATATGCACATTTGTGTCCATTGTAGGACCCAAATATTTCTCCTTTTGCAACGCCAACTGGGCAAGCGGAAGACCAAGATGAACTACAGCCCGTGACTACGCACAGCTACATATGCACGCCAGTGTGTTCAAGGTTGATGACAACTGTCCATGAAATGCGGGACATATGGCAGAAATCCACAGATTGTCGAGTCCACAGATGTGCGTCCACATCCCATTCCAGCACACATGGAGGATTTGCTAAGGGTACTGTCGAGGGTTGCAGCCATGGGATCGTGGGTATGCAGAAATGGGTGTTGGAGATGATTGGCAGATGATCCATTGTCCGCCCGTGGGAAGGATGTGGGTACAGAACATGCCTTACCACCCACCAATACTGACAATCATCCACCGAGAATGCTACATGCAGCTGTGAAATGGGTACAGCCCTACACCAGTGTCCAGTAGGCATTTCCCAAGCGATGGACAAACGTCACGGACAAGATGGCACCCATAATAGCAAGCCTGGTGCAATCACACAGCCGTAGTAAGGCATAACACAGGAAATACAGATGGAAACAACAGTAGACACACCCGTGAGACATCCATCCGGCCATGTAATCCCGGTATACAGCAGCCAAGGTGCTAGCAAGTATGTGGGGATCACTCGCCCACTCCGGCAGAACATACATCTGGGCGACCTGTGGAACACATATTAATGGCACACCAACAACGTCAACTAGGAAGGTCATACTATGGTTAAAATATGGCGTTCCCACACATAAGGGGCCATAACATACTGTCATGAATAAATAGGTTCTACATGTACCGGCTGTGTTATAATGACAATACAGTGGCGGATAGTTCACAATGGTACCTCTGAGGATTACTTAAAGCAGTTGCCAACCTGCAGTACTACAGTAACACCATCACGGGTAAATTGTGGAAGGACACGGGTTCCGTAGCACTACATAATATGGGTAGGCAGACAGACATCCGGGACTGGGGAACATACGGCGGCAGTCAAACCCACTGGCCGAATGGACACAGTCCAACATGTTCTACACTTTACATATGCACATCGGTGTCCATTGCAGGACCCAAAATTACCCCTTAAGTAAGTGTGGAAGCATAGTGTGAACCAGAAGAGGTGACAGCCGTGACTACGGCACAGGTGAAGATATATGCACCACAAGCGTCTTCAAGGGTGATGACAACCGGCCCATGAAATGCAGGACATATGAATAGGACTCCCCAGGCTGCTGCGCGTCCATACACGCAAGCGTTTCATTATCCTATTTCCGCATTACATGAAGGGTGCAAGGGAGTACCGTCGAGGGTTGCAGACATGGGATCGTGGGTATGCAAAGATGGGTGGCACCGGCCGTGGATTTCGGCAGATGATCGTTGTCCGCCCGATGTGCGCGGAGCGTGGCCATGGCATGCGTCGCGCATTCCGCAATAATAATGCCGATCATCCACCGGAATGGAGAGAATGCAGCTGTGAATGCGTTTACAGCCCGATACCAGTGTCCAGTAGGCAGTTCCTCATGGATGGACAAACGTATTTTGCCAAGATGGCACCCATAGCTGCAAAACCTGGGGGAATCCCACAGCTGTTGCAAGGCATAAACCCAGGAACATGCCACAGATAGGGACTGGCAGTAGACACTCCCATTCAAAGCCAGAACGCTGGGCAGATACCGGCGCATACAGCACTCAATCTGCCAGCACACATCAATGGGACTTCACATCGCCCTACAGTGGAACAGATGCAAGGTCACAACTGGTGTAAACATACCAATGGCACAATCTCAACGCTTCTGCTGGGAATGACATACATGATGGTCAAACCATATGGCGTTGCTACCAATGAAAGACATCCTTCGATTGAATTAATAGGATTGATGTCAATAGACCAAGTGGCAAACACCCAATGAACAGGAAAGACTTGTTGGCACCCTATGGCCACAAACCATGTCGTTGTTACACATAGGTAGATGGAACAGTCAACTTAAAACATTTCGTCCACGACATCGCCGCATATGGTATCCAAAGGTACTTCATAGACATGTATGCTTATCACCAAGGTCCCGTGAGACTTATACATAACATGGAAGTATCCAGGCTTTAAATGTCCACCCTTACACTTCCATTTGTCACTTTCTATGCGAACAATGAACATGTAGCCACAGCATAGAAAGCACAGACACGCTGCTAACTAAACACACACATGTCAGCATCACAGAAAGCATACTATGAACGCAAGTATTTCATGATAGTTTCCTATGAAACACAAACAAGCCAGCAACCTGCAGCAAGAATAGTCCCTGTAGTTCGACACAACACAAGTCTTCGTGAACATTTAAACAGTTTATTAAAACATGCATCGCTATGTTTCCATTAACGTTTGCAGAAAAGCAAAGTCTAAGAATGTTCACAATCAACAATGTGAGTCTTAACAAGATTTTAAATATCACACTGTTGATTGTGAACAGATTAAGAATTTGTTTTTCAGAAGAAGGAATTCTTGGCAACGGAAACACACACACACACGGAAGGGACGGAGATGAACTCTACTTCATCTACATGAACTCACTACAGTATGAAGCATTTTACAGAACGCTACCGAAGCTTACTGAAGAGAGCGCTGTCAGAGGCATACTTGTAGGCTGGTGACGCCACCCGTGAAGACAATAGTTGGCACAGCCAAGGTATGTGGCGGAGAGCCTAAAAGCATGTTCATTGGCAGAGGCAGCTGGGAACACACACACACACACACACACACGGAAGGGATGGGAGACGAACCTACGCCTACCTACATGAACTTACTACAGTATGAAGCATTTACAGAACGCTACCGAAGTTTACTGAAGAGAGCTGTCAGAGGCATACTTGTGGCTGGTGACGCCACCCGAAGACAATAGTTGGCACAGCCAAGGTATGTGTTATGAGGAGAGTCTAAAAAAGCATGTTCATTCGCCGCAGAGGCAGCTGGAAACACACACACACACGGAAGGGACGGGAGACAGAATCCTCACAGCCTATCTACATGACACTACAGTAATGAAGCATTTACAGAATCACGCTACCGAAGCTATCACTGAGCGCTGTCAGTGGCATGTGCCTTGTAGGCTGAGGCGACGCCACCCGCGAAAACAATAGTTAGGGTCTGGAAGGGCGGGGAGATGAACCACGCTATCTACATGACCTTACTGGTATGAAGCATTTACCAGAGCTACCCGAGGTTACTTTCGAGTGAGCTGTCAGGAGGCTGCTGTAGGCTGGTGGCGTCATCCTGCAAGGCTCTAATGGTGGCAATAGCCAAGGTATGTGTTACCAGGCGTCTAAAAGCATGTTTTGCATTCGCAGAGGCAGCTGGGAAACACACACACACACACACACACACACACACACACACACACGGTGGAAGGGACGGGAGACAGAACTTGTACTTTATCTGCATGAACTCCACTACAGTATGAAGCATTTACAGAACGCTGCCAATGAAGTTTACTGAAGTGAGCTGTCAGAGGGCATACTTGTAGCTGGTGACGCTATCCAAAGACAATAGTTGGTAATAGCCAAGGTATGTGTCGTGGAGGCGCCTAAAAGCATGTTCATCGCAGAGGCAGCTGGAAAACACACACACACACACACACACACACACACACACGGAAGGTGACGGGAGACGAACCTATGCCTATCTACATGTAGACTCACTACAGTATGAAGCATTTACAGAACAGCTACCGAAGTTTACTGAACAGAGCGCTGTCGGAGGCATACTTGTGAGCTAGTGACATCCGCAAGACAATAGTTGGCAATAGCCAAGGTTTGTGCTATCGCGAGCGTCTAAAAAAGCATGCGTTTGCATTCGCAGAGGCAGCTGGAAACACACACACACACGGAATTGACGGAGACGAACCTCGCCTTTCATCTGCTATGAACTTACTACAGTATGAAGCATTTTAGAGAACGCTGCCACCGAAAGTTTGTCACTGAAGTGAGCTGTCAGAGGCATACTCTGTAGGCTGGTGACATCACCCGCGAAGACAATAGTTACGGCAATAGCCAAGGCATGTGCTGTTGCGGAGCGCCCAAAAGCATGTTCATTCGCAGAGGCAGCTGGAACACACAGGGCACACACACACACACACACACACACACACACACACACACACACACACACACACACACACACGGAATTGACGGACGGGAGGCGAACCTACGCCTATCTACATACATGAAGACACCACAGTGATGCGAAGCATTTCTGAGAACGCGCTACCGAGTTTACTGAGCAGAGGCGCTGTCCAGGAGAACTTATACCCCTCGTGGGTGGTATCATTTTGCAGGGGCAATGCGCGGTCGGGAGTTAGGTCAAGTCGCGGTCACCATCCCAGGTCGCCCGTACAATGCTGCGTTAGTGCTGCAGTCCCGGGAATACCAATAACTACTGATCAGTACATCACTGCCTACTGGGCATGCTCAGACACTTAGACTCGGCACAGAGCAGACATGCATACACATGGTCTTGCGGCGGCATGGGTGGCGTAATGTGGACCGTCATTGTGTGTCCAGCCACACAACAGAAACCTGGCCATACCACAGGCGTGGCCGTTGCGAGAGGATAGGCATGCACCGGGGTATAACTGCAGTTCGGCGCGGTTTGCGCACCATGCTGTGTCTATCTACAGCTGCCCTGCTGGGCATGCTCAGACACTTAGAGTCGGCGAGCAGACATGCATACACGTAGTTGCGGCGGCATGGGTGGCGGAATGTGGACCGTCGTGTGTGTCCAGCCACGGCAACAGCCCAGCCATGCCACAGACATGGCGTTGCATCGGGAGTAATGTGGAAACAAATGGCATAATGGGAAATACATAGTAATGGCATAGTAAATAAATCAGCTAAGTAGTCAAGTAGGATGATTAAAATATGCTGATTTACTTCTACAGTGAAGAACCTTAAATGGAATTACTGCGATTAATTTCTATTTACCAGGATGTCATTTTAAATACATTCCTAACAATGGATGTTTGACAGACATTTTCAATGCGGGAACTTTGAGGAATCCGCGCTAGGAAATATGAACTGTTTTACACCCCAAATGAGGTACGCTCTCTCGCATAATGATGTACAATTCACTGGTATGTTTGCACGGCTTTCGCGACCGACGGTTGAACCATAATACTCTATCGTTATCGCATTCACGGGCGGGCTTGGCGCAGTATCTCTGCACTCATATCCTATGGATGCTGACACGCATATCCCGCTACTGTACCGGCAGGACTGGTGGATCACATCCCGACACGCAGCGGATATGTATTGATGCAGGTTGACATTTCGGCGGCTGGCGCGCATTACCAGCTCTGCCCACTTCCTCGGATGATCGGGTTAACCGGTCACTATAAGTTTACTATATATGGGAGATTTAACGCTGCCTACTTATCTGTGAACTTGCATCCATGGGTTCCCGCCATTACCCTGTTGTACTCCTTATATCTGTGTATCGCGCATATATATTTCTTACATGTGTACTGATATCTATTTCTGCTTATTCTGTGTATGCAGCTGGTTAAGTACATATGTGGTTGACTTGCTTGGCGATAGTGGCAGACATACGGCTACGCCAGGTGCTGTAGGTATAAAGCGGGCGCGTGAGGTAAGTTGGCGCTCCATGCTCTGCTGGCTATTGGGTGTGCAGTGTTTGGGCGGTGCTTTTGTTGGAGTCACACATAGAGTCCACGACCATCACCCGGTACATATTACGGGCGGACATGTTTGTGTGTATGCCCATTTCACTGCTTATTGGTGTAACAGGTAAGAGGAATTAAGTTTTGGGTCCAGGGGCTCCCCTACAATTGCAGTATGTGCTATGCGTTCCTCTTTGCCAGGGTATAGGCATATTGGGTACACCTCCGGATCACCTACTGGGAAACTTAGTACAGCTTTGTTCGCTGGCTTGCTGAACGCCCTGTGCCTGTGCTTTTCGCCTTCGGCAGTTGTGGCGGGCTTGTTGGCCCTACACCATTATGTCCCTGCAGCAGCTGTTTCATAGCAGAATCTATATTGTGTAGCATACAACATACTATGAATATGTGGGCACATGTGCCTGGAGAGTACTGCAAGGCTCCACCGGATGTATCCAAGCACCCGGAACTGCGGATTTCAAAATCCCAAACACATGCTCTTATGATTATTCTGGTTTGTCGCGTGTGCCTCATTATGGCGTATTCTTGCATGTGTGTGTGTGTGCATTTCTGATGGGTGTCATCAGCCACGGCTCCAGTGCATAGCCAGCATCCCCATAAGGTGACCTTGTGTGATGTCCCTTCTGGCGTAATACCTGATACAGCTGTAGAGGCATGTGCCAGGATATAGAGTCGTGGAAGCTTCCAGGGCTGCCAGCACACACATCCATGATAATGCCCTAACGCGTACATAATACCTGGCAATTGATGGAGGGTATCCCTTGCCCGGTTTATGTAGCGCGTGTACTCCTGCTCGGGCGGTGACTTGATTTCTAATAATGCGTGCATAGTCGATGGCACTCCATTACCTCCGAATTATTGTGCCACACGGTGGAAGCGGCGATATTGCTAGCCAACTCCTCCTGAGATCTGGGGAAGTTTATATACTCATGGGCGTATGTCATAACATGGCATCCAGGAACTGGTGTAGTACCCTAGATGCTGATGCCTGTGAGATACCAGCATTATATCGGTTGGCCTTTGAAAGGTACCTGTAGCCAGTATTCGCAAGCTCACACATACCTTTGTGTCCACTGGGATGGGCTCCCCTCTGTTGTCTCTTGTTCTCAGGCGTGGCGGCTTTAGCTCCACTATGTTGCTGTAAGCGTGTCCCTGTCCACCCTGTAGCGCCTACTATCTCCAGGTCTTGCAGCCCCTGGTAGGTCACCCTTGGTCTGAACACTCTTCTCCTGTGAAGCCTACGGTAGTTGTCGGCACCGCCCTCCGCAGAACTCCGGCCTGTCTCGCCACATACCTATGCATCACGGCCACGGCGGCACCCACCATATACATATTAAAAGTTCCCTGTGTGTTTACACCCTACGGTGCAGCGTTTGGGAAATCGCTGTGTGTTGTGTGCATTCACACTTTATACTGTTGTGCTGTATACCCGGTGATGTCATTGGGTGTGTTCGTGCAGCCGTATCCATGGATTATTTTCGGTGTTTTACGGTTTGCAACTGCAGCGTATTGCCTTTAGTGTTACATTACAGTTGCGCATTGGCTTAGCGCATCTTACATTACTGCATCCTGCAGGCACATGGCATATGATGCATTTTACCTGCAGCCGCAGTTATGCTACCTCTGTACTTGGCTGTGCTATTTCGGTTCTTTGTTCTTTGCATTTCTACTACATCCCCTACTATCTTTGCATTCATATGCCTCCCCTTTCCCGTTATGCAGGAGTCTGCATTAGAGTTGTCGGCCGCCGTTTGCCCTTCCTGGATTGATTGGTGTTGATTGCTCATTACGGCTCCAATTATACTGCTTCCGCATTTCCTCATATTCTCCGCATTACCTTCCTGTATCTGTGGCTGTTGACGGGGAGGCCGTCACATGACTGTGTTGGGGAACATAGTCATCCTCGTGCACATGCATCTGTGTGCGCATTATGTACTCTCAGCGCATCTATTTCCTCACACGCCGGTCCTGCTGCTGTGATGTGCATTGTACAGCCCAGGTTTGCTGGCCTCCAATATGCTTCCTCCTACAGTGGCACACCCCTCTGCGATTGACATGTATCTCGTGTAGGCCACTCGGTGTAGTACCGCTCGCGCCATTTGCTCCATCCTTACACGGCGCCAGCTTTCGATTCACTATTATCTGCCTCATTTGCATGGCATTGACTGCTAATACATGGATTACGGCGGTGAACAGTCCCACCACTCCTTGACAACCCTTGCGCTGGGGTTGGGCTTTCCATACATACTATGGTGTGTGGTGGCTGTACAGCTGATGTGTATTATACAGCTCTTTTAGGACATTGTCATATTATTTCATTGCTTTGCACCTTCTGTACACATATCCGGGGGTTCTGCTGTGGTTTCTACGTACATGACATTTTTGTCATTATTTACAGTTTGTGCATGTTTTCTTTGGACATTCTCGGTGCCTTTCGCCTTTGGCATATTGCACCTGTATGATACCTGACGTTGACAGCCTTCCGTTACTCCTTGGTCATGTTTGGGTAAATGTAAACCATTTTTTTTTCGGTTTACATTGCCGTGCCCTTACGCTATGCATGCCCCACTTCGTGAATCGCTATTTGCCTTCATTTGCATGGTGCAATGCCGCACACAGTGTGATTAGCATACCCTCGCCGCGGCGCAGGTCCGGCGCACGCCGGTAGTGCACATGGGATTGCTTCATACCTGAATCGCTCGGTGGCCATATTTGGCTTTATAATGCCGACGCTATGCTGGCGCCTGGCGCAAGGTTCATGAATCCTGGGGGCTAACTTCCAAGAAGCAAATGTATTCTCTCTCATAGTACCAATGAAGTTGTAACCTTACAAATAAAGTCGCTAACAAACATTTACTTTTAGTTTCTTGTAGTAACCTTATAGTACTGACTTTCTAATTTAAGTGACAGGAGATGAAGTAACCTTACAAATAAAGTCGCTAACTTCTAAGAAGCAAATGTATTCTCTCTCATAATACCAATGAAGTTGTAACCTTACAAATAAAGTCGCTAACAAACATTTACTTTTAGTTTCTTGTAGTAACCTTATAGTACTGACTTTCTAATTTAAGTGACAGGAGATGAAGTTGTAACCTTACAAATAAAGTTGCTTCCAAAAAGCAAATGTCTTACACTACTAATGAAGTTGCATTCACAACAGATAACATTACCGGTCTACTACATTCCAACATTCGACAACAAAGATACCATTGTAGTGCCTTATTTCTTTGATTTGCACTCTGGAAAGTCACCAAATCTGCCTGTTTTTTTACCTCCTATCCACCGCTATTCATTAGTGTTAGCACACATTTTCTGTAGGATTTTAAGCAACAGCTTACCTGATATGGTATAAAAGAGCAGCAAATGCCGGTGACTGTCGACGGCTATCTCTGGCAATCTGAGTGCAGAAATAAAATAGAGGGATCCAGCAGCAGGTCTCCAAATATTATTCCAAAGAAAAGAAATACTTGTTGCTGGACCCTCTATTTATTGGGATAAAACAATAGAAAATTAAGTTGGGGGTGGAGCTGTATGCAAGTGGTGGCTTGGATTGCAAGAATCCGATTGGCTGCCACCACTTGCTTATCGCAAACCTTTTAAACTGAATTACAAGTAAAACTTGAATATGAACCTAATGTAAAAACACACTGAATCGTAACTGTATAATGTAATTTACAGGTTCAGTTACGATGTAAGTGTGTTTTACATTAGGTTCAACTACAGATTTGAATTACAGTTTATCTCGCATCAGGAAGGCACTCGGGGTTAAGAGCATGAAATAACTATCTTCTCATGGCGCGCTTGGTGTTAAACACACAGGCGCCATGAGAAGCTACTCGGGGTGAATGAGTTAACTGCCACATCAATTCTACATTTTCAAGAATTAATGAAAATGGGCCTCCCCGAATAGTTGGAAGGACCTGGTCTATACCCATAAAACTAAAGTTGTGACCTGGGTTGGTGTTTACATGTTTAGCCAAAGCATTTTCCAAGAGGGGTTTTTTTATGGCATAAGAATGTTGGTAAACTCTCTCTTTCAATTTACGGTTAGTCCTCCCTATGTAAAAGGATGGACAGCAATTACACAAGGCAATGTAAACAACCAACTTTGATTCACAAGTTATCTTATGGTGAATCAGAAACTTTTTATTCCTAACTGAAAATGAGTTGCCCATTCTCATAAATTTACACATATTACAGCAACCACATTTAAATGAACCCCTAAGTCTAGTAAAATCGTGGGGACTAGTTGTATGTTGTAATAACTCTTTAAGGTTGCTGCCTCTTCTGTAAATCACAAAGGGACGCAATCCTAACTTATCAATTAAATTTGAAGAGTTAATCACCAATGGCCAATTTTTTAAAATAATAGCCCAAATGTCCATTGAATTTAAGTTATATTGAGTAATAAAACTCAAAGAGAAACTCCTTCCCTCTTCTAAACAAGTACTACGGTCATCTTGACCAGTAGTTACGTTATCCGTCACTACCTGAACAGGATTATTTTGGTCGAGCAAGGGTTTATCAAATTTTCAAATGGCAGTTTTTGCTGTGTATTAATGAATAGGGAAAGCAAAAACAGTAAACAGTCATACTAAAGAGGAAATGCCAGAGCTAGGACTGTAATATCCTGTTCTATGGTGCATAGTACCCTGTGGACCTGTAGGGTTTCTGACTCCTAACTTTTCCCCTCTTGGAGAAAATCAAGTTTTCAAGGTATATTTTTCTCTATGCCAAATAGGCTGGAAATGCATAGGGAAACTTGAAAATGTTAAACCCTCATACTGAAGGGGTAGTTTTCTCCATGTAGAAAAGGTTGGAAATGCATAGGAAAAACTAAAAAAAGAAAACGGTCATTCTGAAAGAAGAAGTTAAACCAGAGCCAGTATTTCAGTCTCCTTTTTTAGGGATCATAGTACCCTGTGGAACTGTAGAGTTTCAGTCTTCTAGCTATACCCCTCTTGGAAAAAGTAAAGTTTTCAAGCGGTGATTTTGCCTATGCAGAATAGGCTGGAAATGTATAGGGAAAGCTAAAAACAGTAAATGGTCATACTGAAAGAAGGAGTAATCCCAGAGCCAGGACTGCAGTGCCCTTTTACAGGGTGCACAGTATCCTCTGTGTCTGTAGAGTCTCTGCCTATCTGTACATCTTTTGGAGAAAATCAAATTTTCAAGGGGTAGTTTTCTCTATGTAGAATAGGCTGGAAATATGTAGGAAAAGCCTTAAATAGTAAACTGTCATACTGATAGAAGTAATGCCAGAGACAGGACTGCAATGCTACTCTATAGGGTGCATAGTACCCTGTCTACCTGTAGAGTTTCAGCTTCCTAGCCTTACCCTTCTTGGAGAAAATCAATTTTTAAGTGGTATTATTCTGTCTGTAAATACGTGTAGGGAAAGCTAAAAACAGTAAGTGGTCCTACCGAAAGAAAAAGTAATGCCAGAGTCAGGATTAAGTTCCACTTTGTAGGGTACATCGTACCCTGTGTACCTGTAGAGTTTCAGCCTCCTGGCTTTACCCTCCTGGAGAAAATCAAGTTTTTAAGGGTTATTTTTCTCTGTCTGCATACATGCAAGGGGAAAACTAAAAAAAAGTAAACTTTCATGCTGAAACAAGACAAAATGCCAGATCCAGGATTGCAATGTCCTTTTTTTCGGTTGCATAGTACCCTGGGTACCCACAGAGTTTCTGGTTCCTAGCTTTACCCCAATTGGAGAAAATCACGTTTTGAAGGGTATTTTTATCTATGTAGGATAGGCTGAAAGTGCATAGTGAAAGCTAAAATCAGTAAATGGTCATAGTGAACGAAGAAGTAATGCCAGAGCCAGGACTGCATTACCTTTTTGTAGGGTTCAAGTACCCTGTGTATCTGTAGAGTTTCAGCATCCTAGGTTTAACCCTTTTGGAAAAATCAAGTTTTTAAAGAATACTTTTTTATAGGTCGATGACGCTGGAAATGGCTTGGGAAATCGAATAACAGTAAACGGTCATACTGAAAGAAGAAGTAAATCCACAGCTAGGATTGCAGTGTCCTTTTTATGTGTCATAGTACCCTGTGGAACTGTACAGTTTCAGCCTCCTAGCTTTACCTCTATTGGAAAAATCACGTTTTCATGGGGTATTTTTCTTATGTCGAATAGGCTGGAAATGCCAAGGGAAAGTGAAAAACAGTAAAAGGTCATACTGGAAAAAGAAGCAATGCCACAGCCAGGATTGCAGTGCCCTTTTGTATGGTACATAGCAGTCAGTGTAACTGTAGAGTTTCAGCCACCTAGATTTACCCCTCTTGGAGAAAATCAAGTTTTCAAGGGGTATGCTTCTCTGTCTATATATGCGTAGTGAAAGCTAAAAAGGTAAATGGTCATATTGAAATAAAAATTGATGCCAGAGGCAAAATTGCAGTTTCCGTTTGTAGGGTGCATAGTACCCTGTGGACTTGCAGAGTTTCAGCTACATAGCCTTACCCCTCTTGGAGAAAATCAAGTTTTCAAATGGTAGTTTTTGCTGTGTATTAATGAATAGGGATTTAGAAACAGTAAACAGTCATACTAAAGAAGCAATGCCAGAGCTAGGACTGTAATATCCTGTTCTATGGTGCATAGTACCCTGTGGACCTGTAGAGTTTCTGACTCCTAACTTTTACCCTCTTGGAGAACATCAAGTTTTCAAGGGATATTTTTCTCTATGCCAAATAGGCTGGAAATGCATAGGGAAACTTCAAAATGCTAAACCCTCATATTGAAGGGGTAGTTTTCTCCATGTAGAAAAGGCTGAAAATGCATAGGAAAAGCTAAAAAAAGAAAACGGTCATTCTGAAAGAAGTTAAACCAGAGCCAGTATTGCAGTCTCCTTTTGTAGGGATCATAGTACCCTGTGGAACTGTAGAGTTTCAGTCTTCTAGCTATACCCCTCTTGGAAAAAGTAAATTTTTCAAATGGTAATTTTGTCTATGTATAATAGGCTGGAAATGTATAGGGAAACCTAAAAACAGTAAATGGTCATACTGAAAGAAGGAGTAATCCCAGAGTCAGCGCAGTGCCCTTTAAGCAGGGTGCATAGTACCCTCTGTGTCTGTAGAGTCTCTGTCTATCTGTAAATCATTTGGAGAAAATCAAATTTTCAAGGGGTAGTTTTCTCTATGTAGAATAGGCTGGACATATGTAGGAAAAGCCTTAAATAGTAAACTGTCATACTGATAGAAGTATTGCCAGAGACAGGACTGGAATGCCACTCTAAAGGGTGCATAGTACCCTGTGTACCTGTAGAGTTTCAGTCTCCTGGATTTACCCTCTTGGAGAAAATCAAGTTTTCAAGGGGTATTTTTCTCTGTCGGTATACACGCAAGGGGGAAGCTAAAAAAAGTAACCTTTTATACTGAAACAAGAAAGAATGCCATATCCAGGATTGTTATGCCCGTTTGTAGGTTGCATAGTACCCTGGTTACCCACAGAGTTTCTGATTCATAGCTTTACCACAATTGGAGAAAATCAAGTTTTCAAGGGTATTTCTCTCTATGTGGAAGAGGCTGGAAGTGCATAGTGAAAGCTAAAATCAGTAAATGGTCATAGTGAACGAAGAAGTAATGCCAGAGCCAGGACTGCATTATCCTTTTGTAGGGTGCAAGTACCCTGTGTATCTGTAGAGTTTCAGCATCCTATGTTTAACTTTTTTAGAAAAATGAAGTTTTCGAAGGGTATTTTTCTCTATGTCAATGATGGAAATGCCTAGGGAAAGCGAAAAACAGTAAATGGTCATACTGAAAGAAGTAGTAAAGCCACAGCTAGGATTGCAGTGTCCTTTTGTATGGGTCATGTTACCCTGTGGAACTGTACAGTTTCAGCCTCCTAGCTTTACCTCTATTGGAAAAATCAGGTTTTGATGGGGTCCTTTTTTCTATGTCAAGTAGGATGGGAATGCCAAGGGAAAGTGGAAAATATTAAAAGGTCATACTGAAAGAAGAACCAATGCCACATCCAGGATTGCAGTGCCCTTTTGTAGGGAGCATAGCAGTCTGTGTAACTGTTGAGTTTCCGCCTCCTAGCTTTACCCCTCTTGGAGAAAATAAAGTTTTCATGGGGTATGCTTTTCTGTCTATATATGCATAAGGAAAGCTAAAAAAGTAAATGGTCATACTGGAAGAAGAAGTGATGCCAGAGGCAGAATTGCAGTGTCCTTCTGTAGGGTTCATAGTAGCCTGTGGACTTGTAGAGTTTCAGCTTCATAGCTTTACCCCTCTTGGAGAAAATCAAGTTATTATATGGTAGTTTTTACTGTGTATTAATGAATAGTGAAAGCAAAAACAGTAAACGGTCATACTAAAGAAGTAATGCCACAGCTATGACTGTAATATCCTGTTCTATGGTGCATAATACCCTGTGGACCTGTAGAGTTTCTGACTCCTAACTTTTCCCCTCTTGGAGAAAATCAAGTTTTCAAGGGATATTTTTCTCTATGCCAAATAGGCTGGAAATGCATAGGGAAACTTGAAAATGCTAAACCCTCATACTGAAGGGGTAGTTTTCTCCATGTAGAAAAGGCTGGAAATGCATAGGAAAAGCAAAAAAGAGAAAATGGTCATTCTGAAAGAAGATGTTAAACCAGAGCCAGTATTGCAGTCTGCTTTTGTAGGGATCATAGTACCCTGTGGAACTGTAGAGTTTCAGGCTTCCAGTTATACCCCTCTTGGAAAAAGTAAAGTTTTCAAGTGGTAATTTTGTGTATGCAGAATAGGCTGGAAATGTATAGGGAAAGCTAAACATAGTAAATGGTCATACTGAAAGAAGGAGTTATCCCAGAGCCAGGACTGCAGTGCCCTTTTACAGGGTGCACAGTACCCTCTGCGTCTGTAGAGTATCTGCCTATCTGTACATCTTTTGGAGAAAATCAAATTTTCAAGGGGTAGTTTTCTCTATGTAGAATAGGCTGGAAATATGTAGGGAAAGCCTTAAATAGTAAACTGTCATACTGATAGAAGTAATGCCAGAGACAGGACTGCAATGCCACTCTATAGGGTGCATAGTACCCTGTGTACCTGTAGAGTTTCAGTCTCCTGGATTTACCCTCTTGGAGAAAATCAAGTTTTCAAGGGGTATTTTTCTCTGTCGGTATACACGCAAGGGGGAAGCTAAAAAAAGTAACCTTTTATACTGAAACAAGAAAGAATGCCATATCCAGGATTGTTATGCCCGTTTGTAGGTTGCATAGTATGGTAGTTTTTGCTGTGTATTAATGAATAGGGATTTAGAAACAGTAAACAGTCATACTAAAGAAGCAATGCCAGAGCTAGGACTGTAATATCCTGTTCTATGGTGCATAGTACCCCGTGGACCTGTAGAGTTTGTGACTCCTAACTTTTACCCTCTTGGAGAACATCAAGTTTTCAAGGGATATTTTTCTCTATGCCAAATAGGCTGGAAATGCATAGGGAAACTTCAAAATGCTAAACCCTCATATTGAAGGGGTAGTTTTCTCCATGTAGAAAAGGCTGAAAATGCATAGGAAAAGCTAAAAAAAGAAAACGGTCATTCTGAAAGAAGTTAAACCAGAGCCAGTATTGCAGTCTCCTTTTGTAGGGATCATAGTACCCTGTGGAACTGTAGAGTTTCAGTCTTCTAGCTATACCCCTCTTGGAAAAAGTAAATTTTTCAAATGGTAATTTTGTCTATGTATAATAGGCTGGAAATGTATAGGGAAACCTAAAAACAGTAAATGGTCATACTGAAAGAAGGAGTAATCCCAGAGTCAGCGCAGTGCCCTTTAAGCAGGGTGCATAGTACCCTCTGTGTCTGTAGAGTCTCTGTCTATCTGTACATCATTTGGAGAAAATCAAATTTTCAAGGGGTAGTTTTCTCTATGTAGAATAGGCTGGACATATGTAGGAAAAGCCTTAAATAGTAAACTGTCATACTGATAGAAGTATTTCCAGAGACAGGACTGGAATGCCACTCTAAAGGGTGCATAGTACCCTATGTACCTGTAGAGTTTCAGTCTCCTGGATTTACCCTCTTGGAGAAAATCAAGTTTTCAAGGGGTATTTTTCTCTGTCGGTATACACGCAAGGGGGAAGCTAAAAAAAGTAACCTTTTATACTGAAATAAGAAAGAATGCCATATCCAGGATTGTTATGCCCGTTTGTAGGTTGCATAGTACCCTGGTTACCCACAGAGTTTCTGATTCATAGCTTTACCACAATTGGAGAAAATCAAGTTTTCAAGGGTATTTCTCTCTATGTGGAAGAGGCTGGAAGTGCATAGTGAAAGCTAAAATCAGTAAATGGTCATAGTGAATGAAGAGGTAATGCCAGAGCCAGGACTGCATTATCCTTTTGTAGGGTGCAAGTACCCTGTGTATCTGTAGAGTTTCAGCATCCTATGTTTAACTTTTTTAGAAAAATGAAGTTTTCGAAGGGTATTTTTCTCTATGTCAATGATGGAAATGCCTAGGGAAAGCGAAAAACAGTAAATGGTCATACTGAAAGAAGTAGTAAAGCCACAGCTAGGATTGCAGTGTCCTTTTGTATGGGTCATAGTACCCTGTGGAACTGTACAGTTTCAGCCACCTAGCTTTACCTGTATTGGAAAAATCAAGTTTTCATGGGGTACTTTTTTCTATGTCAAATAGGCTGGAAATGCCAAGGGAAAGAGAAAAAACTATACTGAAAGAACCAATGACACAGCCAGGATTGCAGTGCCCTTTTGTATGGTGCATAGTAGTCTGTGTAACTGTAAAGTTTCGGCCTCCTAGCTTTACCCCTCTTGGAGAAAATCAAGTTTTCAAGGGGTATGCTTCTCTGTCTATATATGCATAGGGAAAGCTAAAAAAGTAAATGGTCATACTGGAAGAAGAAGTGATGCCAGAGGCAGAATTGCAGTTTCCTTTTGTAGGGTTCATAGTACCCTGTGGACTTGTAGAGTTTCAGCTTCATAGCTTTACCCCTCTTGGAGAAAATAATTTTCAAATGGTAGTTTTTGCTGTGTATTAATGAATAGGGAAAGCAAAAACAGTAAACGGTCATACTAAAGAAGTAATGCCAGAGCTAGGACTCTAATATCCTGTTCTATGGTGCATAGTACCCTGTGGACCTGTAGAGTTTCTGACTCCTAACTTTTCTACTCTTGGAGAAAATCAAGTTTTCAAGGTATATTTTTCTCTATGCCAAATAGCCTGGAAATGCATAGGGAAACTTGAAAATGCTAAACCCTCATACTGAAGGGGTAGTTTTCTCCATGTAGAAAAGGCTGGAAATGAATAGGAAAAGCTAAAAAAAGAAAACAGTCATTCTGAAAGAAGAAGTTAAAGCAGAGCCAGTATTGCAGTCTCCTTTTGTAGGGATCATAGTACCCTGTGGAACTGTAGAGTTTCAGGTTTTTAGCTATAACCCTCTTGGAAAAAGTAAAGTTTTCAAGTGTTAATTTTGTCCATGCAGAATAGGCTGGAAATGTATAGGGAAAGCTAAAAACAGTAAATGGTTATACTGAAAGAAGGGGTAATCCCAGAGCCAGGACTGCATTGCCATTTTACAGGGTGCACAGTACCCTCTGCATCTGTAGAGTCTCTGCCTATCTGTACATCTTTTGGAGAAAATCAAATTTTCAAGGGGTAGTTTTCTCTATGTAGAATAAGCTGAAAATATGTAGGAAAAGCCTTAAATAGTAAACTGTCATACTGACAGAAGTAATGCCAGAGACAGGACTGCAATGACACTCTATAGGATGCATAGTACCATCTACCTGTAGAGTTTCAGCCTCCTGGCTTTACCCTCCTGGAGAAAATCAAGTTTTTAAGGGGTATTTTTTCTCTGCCTGTATACATGCAAGGGGAAAGCTGAAAAAAAGTAAACTTTCAAACTGAAACAAGACAAAATGCCAGATCCAGGATTGCAATGTCCTTTTTTTAGGTTGCATAGTACCCTGGGTACCCACAGAGTTTCTGGTTCCTAGTTTTACCCCAATTGGAGAAAATCATGTTTTCAAGGGTATTGTTATCTATGTAGAATAGGCTGGAAGTGCACAGTGAAAGCTAAAAGCAGTAAATGGTCATAGTGAACGAAGAAGTAATGCCAGAGCCTGGAATGCATTACCCTTTTGTAGGGTGCAAGTACCCTGTGTATCTGTAGAGTTTCAGCATCCTAGGTTTAACCCTTTTGGAAAAATCAAGTTTTTAAAGAGTAATTTTCTCTAGGTCGATGACGCTGGAATTGCCTTGGGAAATCAAATAACAGTAAACGGTCATACTGAAAGAAGAAGTAAATCCACAGCTAGGATTTCAGTGTCCTTTTTATGTGTCATAGTACCTGTGGAACTGTACAGTTTTAGCCTCCTAGCTTTACCTCTATTGGAAAAATTATGTTTTCATGGGGTATTTTTCTTATGTCGAATAGGCTGGAAATGCCAAGGGAAAGTGAAAAACAGTAAAAGATCATACTGGAAAAAGAAGCAAAGGCACAGCCAGGATTGCAGTGCCCTTTTGTATGGTGCATAGCAGTCAGTGTAACTGTAGAGTTTCAGCTACCTAGATTTACCCCTCTTGAAGAAAATCAAGTTTTCAAGGGGTATGCTTCTCTGTCTATATATGCACAGTGAAAGCTAAACAAGTAAATGGTCATACTGGAAGAAGAAGTGATGCCAGAGGCAGAATTGCAGTGTCCTTTTGTAGGGTGGACTTGTAGAGTTTCAGCTTCATAGCTTTACCTCTGTTGGAGAAAATCAATTTCTCAAATGGTAGTTTTTGGTGTGTATTAATGAATAGGGAAAGCGAAAACAGTAAACGGTCATACTAAAGAAGTAATATCAGAACTAGGACTGTAATATCCAGTTCTATGGTGCAAAGTGCCCCGTGGACCTGTAGAGTTTCTGACTCCTAACTTTTCCCCTCTTGGAGAAAATCAAGTTTTCAAGGGATATTTTTCTCTGTGCCAAATAGGCTGGAAATGCATACGGAAACTTGAAAATGCTAAACCCTCATACTGAAGGGATAGTTTTCACCATGTAGAAAAGGCTGGAAATGCATAGGAAAAGCTAAAAAAAGAAAACGGTCATTCTGAAAGAAGAAGTTAAGCCAGAGCCAGTATTGCAGTCTCCTTTTCTAGGGATCATAGTACCCTGTGGAACTGTAGAGTTTCAGTCTTCTAGCTATACCCCTGTTGGAAAAAGTAAAGTTTTCAAGTGGTAATTTTGTCTATGTATAATAGGCTGGAAATGTATAGAGAAAGCTAAAAACAGCAAATGGTCATACTGAAAGAAGGAGTAATCCCAGAGCCAGGACTGCAGTGCCCTTTTGCTGGGTGCAGAGTACCCTCTGCGTCTGTAGAGTCTATGCCTATCTGTACATCTTTTGGAGAAAATCAAATTTTCAAGGGGTAGTTTTCTCTATGTAGAATAGGCTGGAAATATGTAGGAAAAGCCTTAAATAGTAAACTGGCATACTGACAGAAGTAATGCCAGAGACTGGACTGCAATGCTACTCTATAAG
>NC_056739.1:749940028-749982274 GCF_019279795.1 Protopterus annectens | reverse complement strand
TTCGATCCAGCTTTGGAAATTAGGTTTCCATTGCAAAAAAATCCGGTACCCTCTGACAGAGATTCCAGTGCTTTGGATAGCTGGGGGAAGAAAGTATACACTTCTGCAACTTTAGCAGTAAGAGCTTTAAATTGCCAGTTTCACATGCTTAAGTACCAACAATAGTTAAAACAGAAAATGCTTGCAAGCACAGAAGCTCCTGATGGTAAAGAAATGCAGGATTTATTGCATGCACTTGAACAGGTGGGAAAACATACTCTGCAATGTGGTTTTGATTCTTTAGAGGCCTCTTGTAGAGCCGCAGTTACGGGTTCTGTAATTCGAAGGCATGCTTGGTTAAAAGAACAAAGTTTACCTGATCATGTTAAGGCAAAATTATTGGATTCTCCTTTACAGCATGATACTTTGTTTGGTGTTAAGGCAGAAGAGGTGTTAAAGAAAATGGAGGATAAAGCTAAATCTATGCAAACAGTCAAGGATTTCTTACAGGTTTAGCAGAAATTGGCCAACAAAGAATTGGTCCTTTCCAGTGTCAGACAGGCCATAGAGAGGCAGATACAGACGCCCAAGAGGCAGATCTCAACCCCAAGGCTCAAACAGAGAACGACAGTGGGGCACCTCAACCCCAAAAGGTGGTGAGGACAAGTCTCAACCTTACAGGAAACAGTCACAATGATCTTTCCCTTCATACGCCAAGCACGTCCCTTTTGGAAGCCCCCTTAGGGGGAAAACTAGCACTTTTTTCTCAAAACAGGCAAACAATCACCCAAGACAAATGGGTCCTGAATATTGTGTCTCAAGGTTACAGATTCCACTTTCATACTTTACCAAGGCTAAAAGGAATGCCAGACCTGCCACAAAATCAATGGGCAGAGGCACAGAAACAAATACTTTTCATGCTTTATTTTTGAATTTGTGTATATATTTTTCATGCTTGTAATGCCTTATGTTTTGTGTATATACTGTTTGTATCATGTGTTAGATAGCGGAGCTTTTCTCCTCGGGCCTCCACTGAAAATGGACATGTATCCAGTTGGACTCGCCTGGTTAACAAATGTAAAATAAAATAAAATAAAAATTTCAGCCCTCATGGACATAAGAGCTATTCAAAAAGTACCACAACAGGAACAAGGACAAGGATTTTACTCAAGACTCTTCCTGGTCCCCAGAAAGGACAAGGCCTGGAGGCCCATACTAAACCTTTCAATTCTGAATACTTACCTGGATATTCTGAAATTCAAAATGTTGACATTACAGCAGCTTCTACCCATGCTGGGCAAGAAGGCTTGGCTTGTTACTCTGGACCTCAGAGAGGCATACCTGCATGTCCCTATCAGACAAAATTGCAGAAGATACCTCAGATTCAAAGCTGGTACAATGCACTACCAATTCTCTGCACTGCCCTTTGGCTTATCTACTGCGCCCAGCGTCTTCACAAAGTGCCTGGCACCAGAAATTGCATTTTGCAGACAAAAAGGAATTCAAATATATCCATATCTGGACGCCTGCCTCATTCAAGCAGAGACAAAGGACATTCTTCTACAGCATCTGGCGTTTGTAAAAAGGTTGCTTATTTCTCTAGGGTACACAGTAAACAAAAAGAAGTCAAAACTAGTGCCCTCGCAACAGGTTATATTCCTGGGTGCCAGCTTAAATACAACGGCCCAGATGGCTTACCTCACGCCAGACAAACAAGTTCAACTAACTCAATATTTTCAATTGCTGGCAAAGTCCCATCTCCTTGCAAGAAAAATTCTGCAGGCCCTGGGATTCATGGCATCCTGCATACTACTAATACCATATGCCAGACTGCATATGAGGAAATTACAATGGTACCTGTAAAGTGTTTGGACTCAACACTCTCACAGTTTAGAAGCACTAATACCAATGATTCCCTGCCTACAACAGGAGTTTCGATGGTGGGCACAGGCATGTCACCTAAACAAGGGTCAGCCTTTCACCCAACCCACAGCCAGGCAAACTCTAACAACAGATGCTTCGGATTACGCCTGGGGAGCACACATGGCAGGAAAATGCATTCAGGGCAAGTGGACCACAGACCAGATGCATCTTCACATCAATCAAAAGGAGATGTTGGCTGTTCAAAATGCCCTAACAGCCTTCAAGGACCTTCTACATCCGGGACAATTACTACTAAAGACAGACAACACCACAGTAATGTGGTACATAAACAAGCAAGGGGGCACGCATTCTTATCCCCTATGCAGGCAAGCCATGACCTTGTGGAACACAGCTCTAACTTATCAAGTTCATCTACAAGCACAATTCCTGCCGGGAAAGAAAAATACTCTGGCGGATGATCTAAGCAGAAATATGGACCCTCACGAATGGAAATTGAATCCACAAGTCTTCAGCATGGTAATGCAAAAGTGGGGATGCCCAGACATAGATCTTTTTGCATCCCCACTGAATTGCCAACTACAAAAATTCTGCACAAGGGCTTATCAGAAACAAGCATGGAAAGTGGATGCTTTTCTGTTCAGCTGGAAAAACCTAAAAGCGTATGCCTTCCCGCCACTGCCTCTCATTTCAAAGGTACTCCTAAAAGCCAGACAAGAAAAACCACAGATGATCCTGATTGCTCCAGACTGGCCACGCCAGCACTGGTACCTTATCTTAAGGAACTTGGCTCAAGGCCCACCATGGATTTTGCCCAAATTCCACACCTTCTGACTCAACAAAACAATCAGATCCTGCACTGTCAGCTCAAAACCCTCAACCTGGCTGCATGGCAGATACATTAGTCAAACAGACAACACCTCTCTCTAAAGCTGTTATGGATGTCATTCTGGAAGCCAGGAGGCCTAGCACCACGAAAGCTTACTCAGAAAAGTGGAAGAGATTCTGCACCTGGAACCAGACTCAAAGCCTTGACCCTCTTGTTCCAAACATTCCTCAGATTTTACAATACTTAACTGAGATGCTGGACAGAGGCCTATCCTTCTCATCAATTAAGATCCACACCTCTGCCATTTCAGCATATTGCAACACGGATCCTCCTTTATTCTCTCATCCCTTGCTAAAGCAGTACCTCAGAGGGGCTAAAAACATAAGACCGCTCTGCAGAGCACCAGCACCAACTTGGGACCTCAATTTCCTTTTGGAAAAACTGACCCTACCACCTTTTGAGCCAGCCAATACAGCCGATCTAAAATTTTTATGGAAAACAGCTCTGCTCCTTGCAGTAACTTCAGCACGAAGAGTCTGAGCTACAGGCATTAATGGCAGTGGAACCTTTTATAATTTTTCATCAGGACAGGGTTTCTTTAAGAACAAACCCTACCTTTATGCCAAAGGTGGTATCTAGTGTGGCTCTTAACCAAACCATCCATTTGCCAACTTTTTATCCAAACCCCCAGATTAAAGGGGTGAAACTTCTGCATTCTTTGGGCATACACAGGCAGCTATGCTTCTACTTGGACAAAACAAAGGCTTTCAGGAAAACTGAGCAACTGTTTGTAAAGTATGCTGCAGGATCACAGGGCAAGGCTATCCTTAAGCAGACTGTATCCAAATGGATAGGACACTGTATTCGGTACTGCTACACACAGCATGGAAAATCAGTCCCAAATAACATTAGGCCACATTCCACCAGGGCATCAGCCACTTCAACAGCCTTTCTCAGAGGAGTACCTACCAAGGAAATTTTGCAGGCGGCAACTTGGAGTTCAGTGCATACCTTTACCAAGCATTACCACCTGCCTCTTTACTCTAAATCCAGAGCAGGATTTGCCACTGCAGTTCTGCAGGGCCTCATAGCCAATCCTAACTCTTTATAGACCAGCCACCCAACCTCAGCTTTGGGATTCTACCCAAGTGTAATGACTGCAGCATTGTAACACGATGAACATAGTACAGTTTTGTACCTACCATAAATGTAGATGTTCGAGTGTTCACACTGTTGCAGTCCAGGTTACCCTCCTTCCATCCCCTCTGAACTAGCTGGGCTTATCTGTACCTTTCTAATCCTATACAACCTTTGGGGTGTATTTGCTGGTAACTGAAGGTATTGTTTTTATGGTATATTTTTGATAAGCAATATGTATTGCCTACCTACTTGGGGGCACCTGACATCTGGGGCAAGAAAAACTGAAGAAAATGGCGTCTGATGCATCTTGTATACCCCTGGCGCGCTGACGTCAGGGAAGAAGCGATAGCAACCGATGCCGGACCAAGACTTTGGAATTTGGGCCGACTGCGGGGACCGCCTGACGGCAGGATATCCCAAGTGTAATGACTGCAGCAGTGCGAACTCTCAAACATCTACATTTATGGTAGGTACAAAACTGTACTTTCTTCCTCACATTTTCAGTTCTGTGCCTTTTGGCTTTTCTACTACCCCTTGGTATTCACTAAATGCCTCACTCCTATCTTTTTTTTTTTTTTTTGCTGCTTCTGGGATACCGATTTTTCCCTATCTGGATGGCCTGCTCATTTAAATTCTTTCTCCCAGTCTGTTGCAGGATCTCCAGTTTACCAGTTGTCTTTTTCCCATGCTGGCTTCTCTTCCTGCTTCCAAGATTCTGTCTGTCAGTCTTTTTCCAGTCTCTTCTTCCTCTGCCTTCTCTCATGGACTGGGAATTTCTCAGGGTTCTGGGATTTATGCCCTCAACTATTCCCATGATTCCTCTTGCCAGGCTTCATATGAGGAAATTTCAGTGGCACCTCAAATCAGCGTGCTTCAACACTGCAACCTTCAGAAGTTCCCTGTTCTTTCTTCCTTGTCTCAAAACTCAAGTTTCAGTGATGGATTCATCAACTCTCAATGTAGGACTTCCCTTCCAGACTCTGATTCCTTTTAGGAACTGTTCACAGAGGCATCATACTTGGGGTGTGGGAGCTTCTTCTGGCCCCCTAGAGGTCCAGGATCACTGGCTTCCTCATCTGAGGTCAGACCTTATCAACATAAGAGATGAGAGCCTTGCTTCTGGTAGGATCCAGCTATCATGTATCTACATAAGACAGAGCCCTCACTATCACTCTTCAAGAGGAACCTTGATGAGTGGTGGATAACAGAAAGTTCACACCGGGGATCACACCAACAGCACTACTAAATAGGGACCAAGGGTACTAGCTGCTAGTACAAAGGTCTAGGGAACTACTAAAGGGGCAGTGAATACCGCACAACGTGGCTGGGCTAATATATGTCTTCGGGCAGATAGCCCAGTACCAACCTATGAACCTGAGTGACTCTTCAGGCAGTTTACATTCCTTCAGAGCTCAATTTAGTGCAGACTCTTTGAGCAGGTCCAGAACACAGGCTCAAGAATGGATGCTTCACAGCGATTTGTTTCTGGACAAAGTCTGTCTGACTTGGAAAGTGGATGCCCTGTCTATTCCTTAGAAGGGAATGTTTCTGTATGCCTCCCACCCTTCCCCTGTTGCCATGAGTTCTGCACAGGATCAGGCAAGACTCTCCCAAACTCGTTTGTGACCTGCTTTGGCCTAGACAGCATTGGTTCCCCCTTCTTTTTCACTTGGCCAAGGGCACTTACCACAAGTTACCTCATTGGGTGGATTCTCTTAAACAAAACAAGGGATCTCTTCTCCATCCTCACCTGTCCACTCTTCAAATGACACTGTGGGTGATAAGGTTTTGATTCATTTTAGGCACCTCTTTTCTGATGATGTGCTTGCAGGTTCTGCAGGCGGCCAGGAAACCTATTACCAGAAAAGTATATATGGCCAAATGTTAAGATTTTCTGTCTAGTGCTGTTCTCACCATCAGGATCCCCTCTCCTGATGACCCGTTTCCTAAGTGAAAGTATGATTCAAGTTTGTGAAATTAGCAGTTTTTCAAACTTTGACAGCCAAAAGTGCTCTTCACTGCACCTTCAGTGTGCCCAGAAATGAGTCCTGCAATTCATATGGAGTTGCATGCATCAGTAGTATATTTAAATACTATTGTAAATTCTTTCTTATGAGACCCATTGCTCCTACTGCTGTTGGAACTGTCTGGGGATATGCTTCTACACTGCCCTTATTTCTGCCTGCAAATCCTGTTATTTTATAATTTTATGTCTCTCTCTGTATATAAGACACTGTAATCACTGGGTGTAGCAATTTCAATGATCAATGTTACTGTGGTCTTTTCATGGACTACTATATCTGGTTTTCTCACATCTGTTTTTTGAACTGTTGGTAATGGGATGATATCCCATGAGATATAAACTTCATTCGTGTTTCCAGAGCTTCTCAGCTATTTCAGAATTGTAATGTTTGCACAATCCCCAATGCAATAGTCTTGCCACAGTGTTATGTCTTGTAAATACAGTTGCAAGTGCAGGCCATCTGCCATGAGTGCATCACACCTAGCACCTGCATTTGTCAGTTCCCCCCATGTTTAGTGAAAGTTTTGAAACATGAAGAGAACAAATCTAAGATGACTTCCCTTGTTAGTTTAGCAGAAAGCATACAAGTGTTAAAACAGGAATGGAAACCAAAACAGAAGTCAACAAAAAAAAATCAGGTAGCAACTGAATGTGCCAAAAAAAAACAGCAACAAAAGAAAGAATGTAAGGAGGATGAGAAGACAAGAAGTCTGGAAGAGGTGCAAATACATTTGCAAGTACAGAAAATTCCTGGAGCCTCATATTGATCAGGATCCCAGATGTGTACATAATCCACTATCCTAGGCTGGTGATACTAACCCTTATTATTTTTGGTTTAAATTCACTTCTTAACCATTCCTGTATCAGATCCTGATCGATACGATGCTGCAGGAGTTTTTTGTACTTGCAACTGTATTTATATCTCTTCCACAGTTCTTGACTTCTCATGTGATCCTTATATTCATTTTTGTTTTTTGACACATTCAGTTGCTGTCTGATTTTTTTGTCTACTTCTGTTTTAGTTTCCATTCCCATCCAACACTTGTACTTCTGCTAAACTAAGCGGGGAAGTCATTTTAAATTTGTTCTCTTCATGTTTCAAAACGTTCACTATTTTTGGATCTTGTGAGGTCAGCAGATATGTAAGCAGTCGTGTGATTGCAGGTCTATCCATGTAAACAGTTTTGATAAAGACCATACCTCCTTCAGAGCAAGAAATATATAATCTTGGTATAGATTGACTTTTATATAGGATTTGAGAAGTGTGAAGCATTTTTCTTGTTTTCCTGTCCAATCTATCCAATATCTTTTGGATCCAGTCAGTCAGCCCAAAACTGTTAGAGCAGGAAGAGCATACTGGTTTATAGCTTGTTCTTTGTTCCTAGATGTCAGGGCTGTTTTCCATATTAATTTTTGTTTTCTTAAATGTTCTTTACTGAGTTTTGTTTGCATTTGTTCATCTCTCAATCCTGGTTCTGGCTTAACTGCCAGTTTCAGTATTACCGCTTTCCCTATTCATAAATACACAGCAAAAACTACCATTTGAAAATTATTTGAAAATTATTTTCTCCAAGAGTGGTAAAGCTACGAAGCTGAAACTCTACAAGTCCACAGGGTACTATGAACCCTACAAAAGGACACTGCAATTCTGCCTCTGGCATCACTTCTTCTTCCAGTATGACCATTTACTTTTTTAGCTTTCCCTATGCATATATATATATATATATATATATATATATATATATATATATATATATATATATATATATATATATATACAGAGAAGCATACCCCTTGAAATCCTGATTTTCTCCATGAGGGGTAAAGCTGGGAGGCCGAAACTCGACAGTTACTCAGACTGCTATGCACCCTACAAAAGGGCACTGCAATACTGGCTGTGGCATTGGTTCTTCTTTCTGTATAGTTTTTTCTCTTTCCCTCGGCATTTCCAGCCTATTTGACATAGAAAAAAGTACCCCATGAAAACTTGATTTTTCCAATACAGGTAAAGCTAGGTGGCTGAAACTGTACAGTTCCACAGGGTACTATGACCCATACAAAAGGACACTGCAATCCTAGCTGTGGCTTTACTGCTTCTTTCAGTATGACCGTTTACTGTTTTTTGCTTTCCCTAGGCATTTCCATCACTGACCTAGAGAAAAATACCCTTCGAAAATTTCATTTTTCTAAAAAAGTTAAACATAGGATGCTGACACTCTACAGATACACAGGGTACTTGCACCCTACAAAAGGATAATGCAGTCCTGGCTCTGGCATTACTTCGTTCACTATGACCATTTACTGATATTAGCTTTCACTATGCACTTCCAGCCTCTTCTACATATTGAGAAATACCCTTGAAAACTTGATTTTCTCCAATTGTGGTAAAGCTATGAATCAGAAACTCTGTGGGTAACCAGGGTACTATGCAACCTACAAACGGCATCACAATCCTGGCTATGGCATTGTTTCTTGTTTCAGTATGAAAGGTTACTTTTTTTAGCTTTCCCCTTGCAGAGAAAAATACCCCTTGAAAACTTGATTTTCTCCAAGAGGGTAAAGCCAGGAGGCTGAAACTCTACAGGTACACAGGGTACTATGCACCCTATAGAGTGGCATTGCAGTCCTGTCTCTGGCATTACTTCTATCAGTATGACAGTTTACTATTTAAGGCTTTTCCTACATATTTCCAGCCTATTCTACATAGAGAAAACTACCCCTTGAAAATTTGATTTTCTCCAAAAGATGTACAGATAGGCAGAGACTCTACAGATGCAGAGGGTACTGTGCACCCTGTAAAAGGGCAATGCAGTCCTGGCTCTGGGATTACCCCTTCTTTCAGTATAACCATTTACTGTTTTTAGCTTTCCCTATACATTTCCAGCCTATTCTGCATAGACAAAATTACCACTTGAAAACTTTACTTTTTCCAAGAGGGTTATAGCTAGAAACCTGAAACTCTACAGTTCCACAGCTTTAACTTCTTCTTTCAGAATGACTGTTTTCTTTTTTTAGCTTTTCCTATTCATTTCCAGCCTTTTCTACATGGAGAAAACTACCTCTTCAGTATGAGGGTTTAGCATTTTCAAGTTTCCCTATGCATTTCCAGCCTATTTGGCATAGAGAAAAATATACCTTGAAAACTTGATTTTCTCCAAGAGGGGAAAAGTTAGGAGTCAGAAACTCTACAGGTCCACAGGGTACTATGCACCATAGAACAGGATATTAGAGTCCTAGCTCTGGCATTACTTCTTTAGTATGACCGTTTACTGTTTTTGCTTTCCCTATTCATTAATACACAGCAAAAACTACCATTTGAAAATTATTTTCTCCAAGAGGGGTAAAGCTACGAAGCTGAAACTCTACAAGTCCACAGGGTACTATGAACCCTACAAAAGGACACTGCCATTCTGCCTCTGGCATCACTTCGTCTTCCAGTATGACCATTTACTTTTTTAGCTTTCCCTATGCATATATAGACAGAGAAGCATACCCATTGAAAACTTGATTTTCTCCAAGAGGGGTAAAGCTAGGAGGCCGAAACTTTACAGTTACACTGACTGCTATGTACCATAATAAGGACACTGCAATCCTGGCAGTGGCATTGCTTCTTTTTCCAGTATGACCTTTTACTGTTTTTCACTTTCCATTGGCATTTCCAGCCTATTCAACGTAAGAAAAATACCCCATGAAAACATGATTTTTCCAATAGAGGTAAAGCTAGGAGGCTGAAACTGTACAGTTCCACAGGGTACTATGACACATAAAAAGGACACTGCAATCCTAGCTGTGGATTTACTTCTTCTTTCAGTATGACCGTTTACTGTTGTTTGATTTCCCAAAGCAATTCCAGCGTCATCGACCTAGAGAAAAATTGCCCATTAAAAACTTCATTTTTCCAAAAAGGTTAAACCTAGGATGCTGAAACTCTACAGATACACAGGGTACTTGCACCCTACAAAAGGATAATGCAGTCCTGGCTCTAGCATTATTTCTTCATTCACTATGACCATTTACTGATTTTAGCTTTCACTATGCACTTCCAGCCTATTCTACATAGATAAAAATACCCTTGAAAACGTGATTTTCTCTAACTGGGGTAAAGCTAGGAACCAGAAACTCTGTGGATACCCAGGGTACTATGCAACCTAAAAAAAAGGACATTGCAATCCTGGATCTGGCATTTTGTCTTGTTTCAGCATGAAAGTTTACTTTTTTTAGCTTTCCCCTTGCATGTATGCAGACAGAGAAAAATACCCCTTAAAAACTTTATTTCCTCCAGGAGGGTAAAGCCAGGAGGCTGAAACTCTACAGGTACACATGGTACGATGTACCCTACAAAGTGAAACTTAATCCTGACTCTGGCATTACTTTTTCTTTCAGTATGACCACTTACTGTTTTTAGCTTTCCCTACAAGTATTTACAGACAGAATAATACCAATTAAAAATTGATTTTCTCCAAGAAGGGTAAGGCTAGGAAGCTGAAACTCTAGAGGTAGACAGGGTACTATGCACCCTATAGAGTGGCATTGCAGTCCTGTCTCTGGCATTACTTCTATCAGTATGACAGTTTACTATTTAAGGCTTTCCCTACATATTTCCAGCCTATTCTACATAGAGAAAACTACCCCTTGAAAATTTGATTTTCTCCAAAAGATGTACAGATAGGCAGATACTCTACAGACGCAGAGGGTACTGTGCACCATGTAAAAGGGCACTGCAGTCCTGGCTCTGGGATAACTCCTTCTTTCAGTATGACCATTTACTATGTTTAGCTTTCCCTATACATCTCCAGCCTATTCTGCATACACAAAATTGCCACTTGAAAACTTTACTTTTTCCAAGAGGGGTATAACTAGAAGCCTGAAACTCTACAGTTCCACAGGGTACTATGATCCTTACAAAAGCAGACTGCAATACTGGCTCTGGTTTAGCATCTTCTTTCAGAATGACCATTTTCTTTTTTTAGCTTTTCCTATGCATTTCCAGCCTTTTCTACATGGAGAAAACTACCCCTTCAGTATGAGGGTTTAGCATTTTCAAGTTTCCCTATGCATTTCCAGCCTATTTGGCATAGAGAAAAATATCCCTTGAAAACTTGATTTTCTCCAAGAGGGGAAAAGTTAGGAGTCAGAAACTCTACAGGTCCACAGGGTACTATGCACCTCAGAACAGGATATTAGAGTCCTAGCTCTGGCATTACTTCTTTATCATGACCGTTTACTATTTTTGCTTTCCCTATTCATTAATACACAGCAAAAACTACCATTTGAAAACTTGATTTTCTCCAAGAGGGGTAAAGCTATGTAGCTGAAACTCTACAAGTCCACAGGGTACTATGCACCCTATAGAGTGGCATTGCAGTCCTGTCTCTGGCATTACTTCTGTCAGTATGACAGTTTACTATTTAAGGCTTTTCCTACATATTTCCAGCCTATTCTACATAGAGAAAACTACCCCTTGAAAATTTGATTTTCTCCAAAAGATGTACAGATAGGCAGAGACTCTTCAGATGCAGAGGGTACTGTGCACCCTGCAAAAGGGCACTGCAGTCCTAGCTCTGGGATTATCATTCTTTCTGTATGACCATTTACTGTTTTTAGCTTTCCCTATACATTTCCAGCCTATTCTACATAGACAAAATTACCGCTTGAAAACTTTACTTTGTCCAAGAGGGGTATAGCTAGAAGACTAAAACTCTAAAGTTCCACAGGTTACTACAATCCCTGCAAAAGGAGACTGCAATACTGGCTCTGGTTTACCTTCTTTCAGAATGACCATTTCCTTTTTTCAGCTTTTCCTATGCATTTCCAGCCTTTTCTACATGGAGAAAACTACCCCTTCAGTATGAGGGTTTAGCATTTTCAAGTTTCCCTATGCATTTCCAGCCTATTTGGCATAGAGAAAAATATCCCTTGAAAACTTGATTTTCTCCAAGAGGGGAAAAGTTAGGAGTCAGAAACTCTACAGGTCCACATGGTACTATGCACCTCAGAACAGGATATTACAGTCCTAGCTCTGGCATTACTTCTTTAGTTTGACCGTTTACTGTTTTTGCTTTCCCTATTCATTAATCATCATCATCATCATTCTCTTTCGGCTTTTCCCGTTAGGGGTCGCCACAGCGGATCATCTCTTTCCATTTCTTCCTATCCTCTGCATCTTGCTCTGTCACACCAACCGCCTGCATGTCCTCTCTCACCACGTCCATAAACCTTATCTTAGGCCTTCCTCTATTCCTCTTACCTGGCAGCTCCATCCTTAGCATCTTTTTCCCAATATACCCATCATCCCTCCTCAGCACATGTCCAAACCAACGCAATCTCGTCTCTCTTGCTTTGTCTCTAAACTGTCCAACATGAGCTGACCCTCTAATATACTGATTCCTAATCCTATCCATCCTAGTCAAACCAATTGCAAATCTTAACATCTTTAACTCTGCCACATCCAGCTCTGACTCCTGCCTTTTTGTCAATGCCACTGTCTCCAACCCATATAACATAGCTGGTCTCACTACACTCTTGTAGACCTTCCCTTTCACTCTTACTGATACCCGTCTGTCACAAATCACTCCTGACACCCTTCTCCACCAATTCCACCCTGCCTGTACTCTCTTCTTCACCTCTCTTCCACATTCACCATTACTCTGAACTGTTGATCCCAAGTACTTAAACTCATCCACCTTTACCAACTCTACTCCCTGCATCCTCACCATTCCTCTACCCTCCCTCTCATTTACACACATATAACTTGATTTTCTCAGAGGGGTAAAGCTATGAAGTTGAAACTCTACAAGTCCACAGGGTACTATGAACCCTACAAAATGACACTGCAATTTTGCCTCTGGCATCACTTCTTCTTCCAGTATGACCATTTACTTTTTTAGCTTTCCCTATGCATATATAGACAGAGAAGAATACCCTTTGAAAACTTGATTTTCTCCAAGAGGGGTAAAGCTAGGAGGCTGAAACTCTGCAGTTACACAGACTGCTATGCACCCTACAAAAGGGCACTGCAACCCTGGCTGTGGCATTGGTTCTTCTTTCAGTATGACCTTTTACTATTTTCCGCTTTCTCTTGGCATTTCCAGCCTATTTGACATAGAAAAATGTACCCCATGAAAACTTGATTTTTCCAGTAGAGGTAAAGCTAGGAGGCTGAAACTGTACAGTTCCACATGGTACTATGACCCCTACAAAAGGACACTGCACTCCTTGCTCTGGTGTTACTTCTTCTTTCAGTATGACATTTTACTGTTATTCGCTTTCCCTAGGCATTTCCAGCGTCATCAACATAGAGAAAATTACCCTTTCAAAACTTGATTTTTTTCCTGAAGGTTTAAACCTAGGATGCTGAAACTCTACAGATACAGAGGGTTCTTGCACCCTATAAAAGGGTACTGCAGTCCAAGCTCTGGCATTACTTCTTCATTCACTATGACCATTTACTGATTTTAGCTTTCACTATGCATTTCCAGCCTATTCTACATAGAGAAGAATACCCTTGAAAACTTAATTTTCTCCAACTGGGGCAAAGCTAGGAATCAGAGACTCTGTGAGTACCCAGGGTCCTATGCAACCTACAAAAGGGAATTGCAATCCTGGCTCTGGCATTACTTCTTCTTTCAGTATGAAAGCCGTTTTTAGCTTTCCCCTTGCATGTATACTGACAGGGAAAATACCCCTTGAAAACTTGATTTTCTCCAAGAGGGGTAAGGCTTCTAGAAAGCTGAAGCTTTACAGGTACACAGGGTACTATGCACCCTACAGAGTGGCAGTGCAGACCTGGCTCTGGCATTATTTCTTTCAGGATGCCATTTACTATTTTTAGCTTTTCCTGTATATTTCCAGACTCTTCTACCAAGAGAAAACTACCCTTAGAAAATTTGATTTTCTCCTAAAGATATACAGATAGGCTGAAACTCTACAGATGCACAGGTACTGTACACCCTACAAAAGAGCACTGCAGTCCTGATTCTGGGATTACTCCTTCTTTCAGTATGACCATTTACTGTTTTTAGCTATACTGATTTTGGCTTTCACTATGCACTTCCAGCCTCTTCTACATAGAGAAAAATACCCTTGAAAACTTGATTTTCTCCAATTGGGGTAAAGCTGTGAATCAGAAACTCTGTGGGTACCCAAGGTACTATGCAACCTACAAAAGGGTTTTGCAACCCTGGCTATGGCACTGTTTCTGGTTTCAGTATGAAAGTTTACTTTTTTTAGCTTTCCCTTTGCATGTATACCGACAGAGAAAAATACCCCTTGAAAATTGATTTTCTCCAAGAGGGTAAAGCCAGGATGCTGAAACTCTACAGGTACACAGTTCCCTGTATGTAGATTTGTGTACCCTACAAAGTGGAACTTCAATCCTGCCTCTAATATTACTTTTTCTTTCAGTAGGACCACTTACTGTTTTTAGCCTTCCCTAAGCGTATTTACAGACAGAATAATACCACTTAAAAATTGATTTTCTCCAAGAGGGGTAAGGCTAGGAAGCTAAAACTCTACAAGTACACAGATTATTATGCACCCTATAGAGTGGCACCCAGTCTTGATTCTGGCATTACTTCTTTCAGTATGACAATTTTTCTATTTTAGGCTTTTCCTATATATTTCCAGCCTATTTTCCATAGAGAAAACTACCCCATGAAAATTTGATTTTCTCCAAAAGATGTACAGATAAGATACTCTTTAGATGCACAGGGTACTGTGCACCCTACAAAATGACACTGCAGTCCTGGCTTTGGGATTACTCCTATCAGTATGACCATTTACTGTTTTTAGCTTTCCCTATACATTTCCAGTCTAATTTACATAGAGAAAATTACCGCTTGAAAACTTGACTTTTTCCAATAGGTGTATAGCTAGGGAATGAAACTCTACAGTTCCACAGGGTACTATGATCCCTACAAAAGGAGATTGTAATCCTGGCTCTAGCTTTACTTCTTCTTTCAGAATGACCGCTGTCTTTTTTAGGTTTTTCTATGCATTACCAGCATTTTCTACATGGAGAAAACTACCCCTTAAAAGCTTGATTTTCTCCAACAGGGTAAAGATAGGCTGAAACTCTACATGTACACCGGGTACTTTGCACCCTGCTAAAAGGCACTACAATCCATGCTCTGACATTACTTCTTCTTTCAGAATGACCATTTTCTTTTTTTAGCTTTTTGTATGCATTTCAGTATGAGGGTTTAGTGTTTTTAGGTTTCCCTATGCTTTTCAAGCCTATTTGGCATAGAGAAAAATAGCCCTTGAAACCTTGATTTTCTCCAAGAGGGGTAAAGCTAGGAGCCAGAAACTGTACAGGTCCACAGGGTACTATGCACCATGGAAAAGGACATTACAGTCCTCACTCTGCATTACTTCTTTAGTATGACCATTTACTGTTTTTTGATTTCCCTATTCATTAATACACAGCAACAACTACCATTTGAAAACTTGATTTTCTCCAAGAGAGGTAAAGCTATGAAGCTAAAACTCCACAAGTCCACAGGGTACTATGAACCCTACAAAAGGACACTGCAATTCTGCCTCTGGCATCACTTCTTCTTTCAGTATGACCATTTACTTTTTTAGCTTTCCCCTATGCATATATAGACAGAGAAGCATACCCCTTGAAAACTTGATTGTCTCTAAGACGAGTAAAGCTAGGAGGCTGAAACTCTACAGTTAGACAGACTGCTATGCACCCTACAAAAGGGCACTGCAATCCTGGCTGTAGCATTGGTTCTTCTTTCAGTATGACCTTTTACTATTTTTCACTTTCCCTTGGCATTTCCAACATAGAGAAAAATACCTTTGAAAATTTGATTTTTTTCCAGAAGAATGCTGAAACTCTACAGATACATAGGGTACTTGCACCCTATAAAAGGGTACTGCAGTCCTGGCTGTGGCATTACTTCTTTGTGCACTATGACCATTTACTGATTTTAGCTTTCACTATACATTTCCAGCCTATTCTACATAGACAGAAATACCATTGAAAACTTGATTTTCTCCAATTTGGGTAAAGCTAGGAATCAGAAACTCTGTGGGTACCCAGGGTACTATGCAACCTTCAAAAGGGCATTACAATCCTGGATATGGAATTACTTCTTGTTTCAGTATAAAAGTTTACTTTTTTTAGCTTTCCCCTTGCATGTATACAGACAGAGAAAAATACCCCTTGAAAACTTGATTTTTCTCCAAGAGGTTAAAGCCAGGAGGCTGAAACTCTGCAGGTACACAGGGTGCTCTGTACCCTACAAAGTGGAACTTCAATCCTGCCTCAGGCATTACTTTTTCTTTCAGTAGGACAGCTTACTATTTTTAGCGTTCCCTAAGCGTATTTACAGACAGAATAATACCACTTAAAAATTGATTTTTCTCCAAGAAGGGTAAGGCTAGGAAAATGAAACTCTACAGGTTGACAGGGTACTATGCACCCTATAGAGTGGCACTGCAGTCCTGCCTCTGGCATTATGTCTTTCAGTATGACCGTTTACTATTTAGGCTGGAAATATATAGGAAAAGCCTAAATCTACATAGAGAAAACTACCCCTTGAAAATTTGATTTTCTCCAAAAGATGTACAGATAGGCTGAAACTCTACAGATGCACAGGGTACTGTCCACCCTACAAAAGGGCACTGCAGTTCTGGCTCTGAGATTACTCCTTCTTTCAGAATGACCATTTACTGTTTGTAACTTTTCCTATACATTTCCAGCCTATTCTACATAGAGAAAATTACCATTTCAAAATAGCAAGGAGACTGAAACGCTACAGTTCCACAGGGTACTATGATTCCTACAAAACGAGACTGCAATCCTGGCTCTAGCTTAACTTTGCTCAGGATGACTGTTTTTTTTTTTAGCTTTTCCTATGCATTTCCTGCCTTTTCTACATGGAGAGAACTACCCTTTAAAAGCGTGATTTTTCTCCAAAAGGGTAAAGATAGGCTGAAATGCTGCGTGTACACTGGGTTCTTTGCACCCTGCTAAAAGGCATTACAATCTGAGCTGTGACATTGCTTCTTCTTTCACTATGAGGGTTTAGTGTTTCCAAGTTTCCCTATGCTTTTCCAGCCTATTTAGCATAGTGAAAAATACCCCTTGAAAACTTGATTTTCTCCAAGAGGGGAAATGCTAGGAGAGAGACACTCTACAGTTCCACAGGGTACTATGCACCATAGAACAGGACATTACAGTCCTGGCTCTGGCATTACTTCTTTAGTATGACCGCTTACTGTTTTTTGCTTTCCCTATTCATTAATACACCTCAAAACCTACCATTTGAAAACTTGATTTTCTCCAAGATGGGTAAAGCTATGAAGCTGAAACTCTACAAGTCCACAGGGTTCTATCCAACCTACAAAAGGACACTGCAATTCTGGCTCTAGCACCACTTCTTCTTTCAGTATGACCATTTACATTTTTAGCTTTCACTATGCATATATAGACAGAGAAGCATACCCCTTGAAAACATGATTTTCTCCAAGAGGGGTAAAGCTAGGAGGCTAAACTTCTACAGCTATACAGACTGCTATGCAGCCTACAAAAGGGCACTGCAATCCTAGCTCTGGCTTTACATCTTCTTTCAGTGTGACCTTTTACTGTTATTCGCTTTCCCTAGGCATTTCCAGCGTCGTCGACATAGAGAAAAATACCCCATGAAAACTTGATTTTTCCAATAGAGGTAAAGCTAGGAGGCTGAAACTGTACAGTTTCACAGGGTACTATGACCCATACAAAAATCTGCAACCCTAGCTGTGGCGTTACTTCTTCTTTCAGTATGACCGTTTACTGTTTTTCGCTTTCCCTAGGCATTTCCAGCATCATCGACATAGAGAAAAATACCCTTTGAAAACTTGATTTTATCCAATTGGGGTAAAGCTAGGAAACAGGAACTCTGTGGGTACCCAGGGTACTATGCAACCTACAAAAGGGTATTGGAATCCTGGCTCTGGCATTGTTTCTTGTTTCAGTATGCAAGTTTACTTTTTTTAGCTTTCCCCCTTGCATGTATACAGAGAAAAAAATACCCTTGAACATTTGATTTTCTCCAATAGGGTAAAGCCAGGAGGCTGAACCTCTGATGGTACACAGGGTACTATGTACCCTACAAAGTGGACCTTCAGTCCTACCTCTGGCATTACTTTTTCTTTCTGTAGGACCGCTTTTTATTTTTATCTTTCCCTAAGCGTATTTACAGACAGAGTAATACCACTTAAAAATTGATTTTTCTCCAAGAAGGGTAAGGCTAGGAAGCTGAAGCTCTACAGGTAGACAGTGTACTATGCACTCTATATAGTAGCACTGCAGTCTTGGCTCTGGCATTACTTTTTTCAGTATGACAGTTTACTATTTTAGGCTTTTCCTATACATTTCCAGCCTATTCTACAGAGAGAAAACCACCCATTGAAAATTAGATTTTCTCCAAAAGATGTACAGATAGGCTGAAACTCTACATATGCACAGGGTACCTTGCAGCCTACAAAAGGGCACTGCAGTCCTGGGTCTGGGATCACTCCTTCTTTCAGTATGACCATTTACTGTTTTTAGCTTTCCCTGTACATTTCCAGCCTATTCTACATATAGAAAATTACCACATGAAAGCTTGGCTTTTTCCAAGAGGGGTATAGCCAGGAGACTGAAACTCTACAGTTCCACAGGGTACTAAGATCCCTACAAAAGAGAATGCAATCATGGCTCTGGCTTTACTTCTTTCAGATTGACCATTTTCTTTTTTTAGCTTTTCCAATGCATTTCCAGCCTTTTCTACATGGAGAAAACTACCCCTTGAGAACTTGATTTTTCTCCAAAAGGGCAAAGATAGGCTGAAACTCTGCATGTACACTGGGTGGTATGCACCCTGCAAAAAGGCACTACAATCTGAGCTCTAACATTACTTATTCTTTCAGTATGAGGGTTTAGTGTTTTCAGGTTTCCCTATGCTTTTCCAGCCTATTTGGCATAGAGAAAAACACCCGTTGAAAATGTGATTATCTCCAAAAGCTAGGAGGCAGAAACTCTACAGGTCCACAGGGTACTATGCACCATAGAGCAGGACATTACAGTCCTGGCTCTGGCATTACTTCATTAGTATGAATGTCTGTTTTTTTCTTTCCCTGTTCATTAATATAGCACAAAAACTACCATTTGAAAACTTGATTTTCTCCAAGAGGGGTAAGCTATGAAGCTGAAACTCTACAAGTCCACAGGGTACTATGCACCCTAAAAAAGGACACTGTAATTCTGGCACTGGCATCACTGCTTCTTTCAGTATGACCATTTACTTTTTTAGCTTTCCTTCACATATATAGACAGAGAAGCATACCCCTTGAAAACTTGATTTTCTACAAGATGGGTAAATCTAGGTGGCTGAAACTCGACAGTTACACAGACTGCTATGCACCCTACAAAAGGGCACTGCAATCTTGGCTGTGGCATTGCTTCTTCTTTCAGTATGACCTTTTATTTTATTTTGCTTTCCCTTGGCATTTCCAGCCTATTCAACATAGAGAAAAATACCCCATGAAAACTTGATTTTTCCGATAGAGGTAAAGCAAGGAGGCTGAAACTATACAGTTTCACAGGGTACTATGACCCATACAAAATACTGCAATCGTCGACGACATAGAGAAAAATACCCTCTGAAATCTTGATTTTTCCATAAGGGTTAAACCTAGGATGCTGAAACTCTACAGATCCACAAGGTACTTGCACCCTACAAAAGGGTAATGCAGTCCTGGCTCTGGCATTACTTCTTTGTTTACTACTGATTTTAGCTTTCACTATGCACTTCCAACCTATTCTACATAGAGAAAAATACCCTTGAAAACTTGATTTTCTCCAATTGGTGTAAAGCTAGGAAACAGAAACTCTGCGGGAACCCAGGGTACTATGCACCCTACAAAAAGGCACTGAAATCCTGACTCTGGCATTACTTCTTGTTTCAGTATGAAAGTTTACTGTTTTTAGCTTTCCCCTTGCATGTATACAGACAGAGAAAAATACTCATTGAAAACTTGATTTTCTCCAAGAGGGTAAAGTCAGGAGGCTGAAACTCTACAGGTACACAGGGTACTATGTACCCTACAAAGTGGATCTCCAATCCTACCTCTGGCATTACTTTTTCTTTCAGTAGGACCATTTAATATTTTTAGCTTTCCCTAAGCGTACAGACAGAATAATATAATTTAAAATTGATTTTCTCCAAGCGGGGTAAGGCTACGAAGCTGAAACTCTACAGGTAGACAGGGTACTATGCAACATATAGAGTGGCAGTGCAGTCCTGGCTCTGGCATTACTTCTTTCAGTATGCCATTTATTATTTGTAGCTTTTCCTATATATTTCTAGTTTATTATACATAGAGAAAATTACCCTTTGAAAATTTGATTTTCTCCTAAAGATGTACAGATAGGCTGAAACTCTACACATGCACAGGGTACTGTGCACATACAAAAGGGCACTGCAGTCCTGGCTCTGAGATTACCCTTCTTTCAGTATGACCATTTACTGTTTTTAGCTTTCCCTATACATTTCCAGCCTATTATACATAGAGAAAAATACCGCTTGAAAACTTGACTTTCTCCAAGAGGGGTATAGCTTGGAGACTGAAACTCTGCAGTTCCACAGGGTACTATGATCCCTACAAAAGGAGACTGCCATCTTGCTCTGGCTTTACTTCTTCTTTCAGAATGATTGTTTACTTTTTTTTAGCTCTTCCTATGTTTTTCCAGCCTTTTCTACATGGAGAAAACTACACCTTGAACACCTGATTTTCTCCAGAACAGTAAAGATAGGCTGAAAATCTGCATGTACACAGGTTACTATGCACCCTGCAAAAATGCACCACAGTCCAAACTCTGACATTACTATTTCTTTCAGTATGAGGGTTTAGTGTTTTTAGGTTTCCCTATGCTTTTCCAGCCTATTTGGCATAGAGAAAAATACCCATTGAAAATGTGATTATCTCCAAAAGCTAGGAGGCAGAAACTCTACAGGTCCACAGGGTACTATGCAGCATAGAACAGGACATTACAGTCCTAGCTCTGGCATTACTTCTTTAGTATGAATGTTTACTGTTTTTTCTTTCCCTATTCATTAATACATCGCAAAAGCTACCATTTGAAAACTTGATTCTCTCCAAGAGGGGTAAGGCTATGAAGCTGAAACTCTACAAGTCCACAGGGTACTATGCACCCTAAAAAAGGACACTGTAGTTCTGCCTCTGGCATCACTTCTTCTTTCAGTATGACCATTTACCTTTTTAGCTTTCCCTACACATATATAGACAGAGAAGCATACCCCTTGAAAACTTGATTTTCTACAAGAGGGGTAAATCTAGATGGCTGACACTCGACAGTTGCACAGACTGCTATGCACCCTACAAAAGAGCATTGCAATCTTGGCTGTGGCATTGCTTCTTCTTTCAGTATGACCTTTTATTTTATTTCACTTTCCCTTGGCATTTCCAGCCTATTTAACATAGAGAAAAATACCCCATGAAAACTTGATTTTTCCGATAGAGGTAAAGCAAGGAGGCTGAAACTATAGAGTTTCACAGTATACTATGACCCATACAAAACACTGCAATCCTAGCTGTGACTTTACTACTTCTTTCAGTATTACCATTTACTGTTTTTCGCTTTCCCTAGGCATTGCCATCGTCATCGACATAGAGAAAAATACCCTTTGAAATCTTGATTTTTTCCGTAAGGGTTAAGCCTAGGATGCTAAAACTCTACAGATACACAATGTACCTGCACCCTACAAAAGGGTAATGCAGTCCTGGCTCTGGCATTGCTTCTTCATTCACTACTGATTTTAACTTTCACTATGCACTTCCAGCCTATTCTACATAGAGAAAAATACCATTGAAAACTTGATTTTTTCCAATTGGGGTAAAGCTGGGAGGGTACTATGCAACTTACAAAAGGGCATTGTAATCCTGGCTTTGGCATTGTTCCTTTTTTCAGTATGAAAGTTTACTTTTTTTAGCTTTTACATCACCAGGACTAAACAGTTGTATATTGCTCTCCAGTTAGTGCCCCCCCAACTAAAGTCAAGTTTCTTTTGAGAAATACTCAAATCTATAAAAGAGCATTTCATTTCCTCTTCTGTTTCATCTGTAACTAACCCCAGCTTTAATTCTATATCCTTTTAAGAAGGTCAGGGTAAACTGGATAATGTCTACATTTGCCTTGATTTTATAGTATAAAGTAGAGTGACTGTGCAAAGTAGCATACCTTTTCTTAAGGTTCAATGAGTGGTTTCTATTCCTTTTGCACTTCGCAGTGAGTGTCTGCAGAATTCATTTAACCATTGGCTAGCCTTCTCCTTCCCTGTAGTCTTTACCCCTCCCTCCTCCAGCTCTTGTTCTGTATTGGATAACCTGAGGTAATTTAAACCCAGGGTGCCATTTTGTTTTTTTGTTTCAAATCCAACAGCAGCTGTTTGTCTCCCTTGGTGTGTAATCATCCTACTGTAAGATTTTGCATTCAAGGTATGCTGTATATTGTGGTTTAATTCATAATGCTTTAGTACAACAGCTTATACTATATGTTTCTGTTATGTTTAACACTGCAGGATGCCTTTAGATAATTCTGCTTACTGAACTGCTGTCACATATGCACCTAGATATGTTCTGTTTTCCTTGTTTACTGTTATAGAGCCAGAAGGGCTATTTCACATGCTGCATTTCACTGCTCTGTCTAACTGCATTGACTAGTTTTTAAATACATTGAAAGTGTATCTTGCTTAATTTAGTAGAGGACTGCTTTCTATATTTACATTTTATATTTGTATGTTGCCATAAGAAAATATTTTATGTTATCAGGTGCTGAAGCAGGAATAACCATTGCCTGATGTTTTTGTTATTGACTATTGCTAAACAAAAATCCAATCTGACTGGTCACACAGTATGTGCTGCCTTAATCTAATGCTCTCTTACATTTTTCTTCTATTTTTCTTTCAGTAATCCAAACCATCCTTCAGGTCAAGCAGGTCTCTGCCCCCCATATCAAGCAGTAGAAATTTCAGTTGTTTCTCTTGAGCACTGGGCACCCACAGACACTTGTCCTGCAACTAAAAAGACTAAATACTAATGTAGGTGCTTAACTTCCAAGTGTCTAGACAGTAAAATACCTTACTTGCATTAACTTAAACAAATGTTAGTGAGTGTATTAGTACATTTCTGCTGTATAGTTCCTTAGTCAAACCTCTGTACTGATGAGTACATCACCAGGACTAAACAGTTGTATATTGCTCTCCAGTTAGTGCCCCCCCCCCAATTAAAGTCAAGTTTCTTTTGAGAAATACTCAAATCTATAAAAGAGCATTTCATTTCCTCTCCTGTTTCATCTGTAACTAACCCCAGCTTTAATTCTATATCCTTTTAAGAATGTCAGAAAATTATACTCTGTGCCCATAACATAGCCTATAACTTCGTGCAAACATATTAAATTACAGTTAAAATTTCAATTGAACATATTACAATTTAAGCTAACATTACATACTTACCAAAGCCTAAAGAAACACTTAGAGTCGATTGTTAGCCCGCTCGCTCGCTTCTTTCGGGCTTGCTCCTCCCCTGCCCCCTATTCTCACCGCCCCACTACTCCTTTTATTCTAACCCCTAATCACCTGACCAGTAGTCCAACCCCTAATTCCCTAACAACTAGCCCAACCCACTCATCCTACCTCCCCCCACCCCCCAATCCAATTATATCCCACACTGATCCCACTCCCAAAACACATTCCCAGGCAACACAACTCTACCCTCACACACAACCAACCAGGAATCCTAGTTGTACTTCTCACTCAAAGTAGTATCATGTTACCCACACTCACATCCCTATCACTAGCTCTACTATCGCTAACCTTCCTAACTTCCTTACAAACAGATCTACTGTTGCACAACTGCTATCACACTACCCACACTAGCCCACCCTCTCAAACTCACTCAGACTTCTACATCTGCCCTACAATCATAAATCTTACAACTACATATTACTCACTAACAAAAGTTACACCATCTCATCACACTAAGAAAAACTCTCATAGACCAAGCTCGCAAACAATTAATATTAAAAAACACATACTGACACTCCTACAAATTCTGCTAACCTCTGGTGGCATTCACCCAAATCCAGGTCCCCTCTCAGCTAGACAAACATCTGACCTGCTAATCCTAAATCTCAACATAAGAAGTATTACCAATAAGCTAACAGACCTACATGCATTTATAGCCCACTACAACCCTGATATACTCGCCATTACAGAAACCTGGCTTACACCCAGTATCCAAGATGAAGCCTTTCTTCCCCCAGGGTATAATACACTTAGATCTGATAGAACAAACAGGAAAGGAGGAGTAGCCATTCTCTTTAAAAACACCCTTAACCTCCAGCTCCTGCACACCACACCACCCACTTTTCAAACTGCTGAAGTCCTGTTTTCTGAACTATCCATAAGAAACACCAAGAAGATTAATATAATATGCTGCTATATACCTCCAGGCAACAACTCGCTCATAATAGAAGACATCCTACACTGGACAAAGGACAAATCTACCTCAGGAAACGATCCTACTAGGAGACCTTAACACTGACTGGGCAACCTGTAACTCCAGCAGCCCCTCTACACATATCAATCTATATGGGTTCTCTCAACTAATTAAAGAACCAACTAGAATAGATGAGAAAACAAAGAGAGAATCCATACTGGACTGGACACTAACCAACTATCCCAAACAAAACTATACAGTAGGCTGCCTCCCAGATGACTTGAGTGATCATCTCCCCACCTTCCTACTCCAGAAACACTCCAATCACCCCAAACCAGTAGTCTACAAATTTGTACGATATGACCGTAACCTTACCCCACGATACCTAAATACTGTTCTAAGCCACTGCAACTGGGAACCACTATGGACACTCGGGTTAGACCAGGCAGTAGACTTCTTCAATACAACCTTCTCTAACATCCTTAATAGTCTAGCTCCCAGCAGAAATATCAGTTAAAGCCAACTACACACCCTGGCTAAATAGAGACACCAGAGCCTTACTAAAAGCTAGAGATAAAGCCTGGAAAATCTGGAAAACTGACAAAACCCCTAGCTCCAGACAATACTATCAACAGCTTAGAAACAAAGCCAAGGCTGAATCCAAAATAAACAAACAAAACTATTTTCTTAGCGCCCAAAGGAAATATTAAAATAGTCCACAAAAATTCTGGCATGCCATTAACTCCCTACTAAAGCCAGGCAAAACCACAACCCCAGCACCCATCTCTACTAACAATACCCTAGACACAGCTTCTCAATTTAATAACCATTTTACTAAATCCATCTTGGCCCTGTCCAGTCAAATAACCAAAACAGTCTACCTCAGTCACAACATAACCTATTCCACACCACCCCCTCTTTCAGCCTATCACCAGTGCCCACCTCAACTATCAAAAACTCCTCCTAAAACTAAAGCCAACCACACTAGCAGCTGATAACATACCTGCTGCATACCTAAAATGGCTAGTGACTCCTTATCATATCCTGTCTCCATCCTTATCAACCGCTCCATACTAGAATCCTACATACCCAAACTCTGGAAAGTATCTCGCATCATTCCTCTCCATAAAGGAGGTAATTCTTATGAATTCTCCAACTACCAACCTATTGCCATCCTTTGCCCCTTATCCAAAATTCTTGAGAAATGCATCCACTTGCAAGTGATGACATTTCTTAACACACACAATCTACTATCTACCACACAACATGGTTTCTGTCCACATCACAGCACTACCACAGCCCTTTTATCTTTCACTAATTATATAAACCTTCACAGGAATGATAACAAATATGTATCAGCCATTTTCCTAGACCTCTCAAAAGCATTTGATATGGTCTCCCACTCCATTCTACTAGACTCACTAACATCATTATCCTTCACCTCCTCTACTATAGCCTGGTTCAGAAGCTACTTGTCTGACATGCAACAATCAGTCCAGTGGAAAGGAACTCTGTCTACACAACTTCCAGCCACCATAGGTGTCCCACAGGGCTCTATACTGGGCCCGCTGTTGTTCTCTATTTTCACAAATAACCTCAAATGCTCTACACAACATGCCACACTCATACAATATGCAGATGATTCAACTCTGATCTGCTCTGCCTCATCTCCCACCACCCTACGTACACTCACTCAGAATACCTTTATCTCAGTAGAATAATTGATATCTGGGATCCAACTAATTCTAAATCCCAAAAAGACAAAACTGCTACTATTTACCCTAATAGATCAAAAAAAACCCTCTCCTTTACCATAACCTCTAATGACGGCACCACCATCTCCCCTTCTAACCACACCAAACTTCTGGGCATTGAAATAGACAATAATCTCCACTTTGATGTTCACATCTCACATACCATAAAACTAGTACACAAAAAACTAGGCTCCCTATACAGGCATAAGTCCTTTCTCTCACAAAAAGCAAGAGTCACTCTTGCACAAAGCCACCTCCTCTCAACTCTATTATACGCAGCACCAATCTTTACCCAAATCAGACAATGTGACCTAGACAAACTAGAATCATGCTACAATAAAATAGCCAAGTTTGCTACTAACTCAACCTATAGAACCCATCACTGTGCTGCACTAAAAGAACTAAAATGGCTTGAGCTACCACAGCTACTTAACTATCACCAGCTGGGCACAGCCTACAATATTCTCAAATATCCTGAAAAAAACCTCATTATCCAATCTACTTACTATCTATACTACAAACCGATACCTAAGATCCAGTGAAAAATCTCTCCTCTCCATCACCAAGGCTAACAATAATGCAGGGAAAGCTGTACTCCCACACCATTGCCAGAAATTGGAACTCTCTTCCCCTATCTGTGTCCACTGCCCCCTCCACATCCATATTCAAAAACTCCCTCAAATCGCACCTTCTTAGTACATGGTTATGCCCTTGTATCACATAACCCTACCCATACTACTATTAACTCCCCAAATTCCTCTCTGATCACATGCTGGAGCTCTGATCCCTGTAGGCTTGGTCATCTGAAAGGGTACTTTTAACTGTAGAATCTTACTTGATATATTTTCTTTTCTTACCAAAGTATGACTGACATTGTCTTTTTACCCATGTTCTATATCTTTTACCTGGAGTGTTTTTAATAATTCTTGTTATATTACTATGCTCAGCATACATGATGTAACCTGTTTTGTGTATTATGCTGGATGTACTGTATTTGTATAACTTGATGTTGGAGCTTTTCTCCCCGGGCCTCCGCTGAAAATGGACCTGGTCCAGTCGGATTTTCCCGGTTAACAAATGTAGAATAAATAAATAAATAAATGTATACAGACAGAGAAAAATACCCCTTGAAAACTTGATTTTCTCCAAGAGGGTAAAAGCTAGGAGTAAGAAACTCTACAGGTCCACAGGGTTCTATGCACCATAGAACAGGACATTACAGTACTGGCTCTGGCATTACTTCTTTAGTATGACCGTTTACTGTTTTTGCTTTCCCTATTCATTAATACACCGCAAAAACTGCCATTTGAAAACTTGATTTTCTCCAAGAGGGGTAAAGCAATGAAGCTGAAATCCACAGGGTACTATGCACCCTACAAAAGGACACTGCAATTCTGGCTCTGGCATCACTTCTTCTTTCAGTATGACAGTTGACTTTTTTAGCTTTCCCTATGCATATATAGACAGAGAAGCATACCCCTTGAAAACTTAATTTTCTCCAAGAGGGGTAAAGCTAGGAGTCTAAAACTCTACAGCTACACAGACTGCTATGTGCCCTACAAAAGGGCAAACCTGGCTGTGGCATTGCTTCTTCTTTCAGAATGACCTTTTACTGTTTTTCGCTTTCCCTTGCCATTTCCAGCCTATTCGACATAGAGAAAAATACCCCATGAAAACTTGTATTTTTCAATAGAGGTAAAGCTAGGAGGCTGAAACTGCACAGTTCCACAGGGTACTATGACCCCTACAAAAGGACACTGCAATCCTAGCTCCGGCTTCACTGCTTCTTTCAGTATGACCTTTTATGGTTATTTGCTTTCCCTAGGCATTTCCAGCGTCGTCAACATAAAGAAAAATACCCTTTGAAAACTTGACTTTTTCCAGAAGAGTTAAGCCTAGGATGCTGAAATTCTACAGATACATAGGGTACTTGCACCCTATTAAAGTATACTGCAGTCCTGGCTCTGGCATTACTTCTTCGTTCACTATGACCATTTACTGAATTTAGCTTTTACTATGCATTTCAAGCCTATTCTACATAGAGAAAAATACCCTTGAAAACTTGATTTTCTCCAGTTGGGGTAAAGCTAGGAATCAGAAACATGTTCTTCGTCTTCCATTGCTGCAGTCCTGACTATTGGGTATAGTCCGCGTCCAGTCGGCCCGAATACCAGAGTATAAGGCTGACGTCGGTCAGGGCGCATTAGACTGACGTCAGTACGTCAGGGTACTAATGCGCATGACCGACGTCATATCCTCAGTCTTTTTTGCCGCATGGTCCGATGCAGAAGCAGTTTTGCGAGTGCAGGTTGGCGTACTGAAATATTTCCGAAACCGGAGTTTCAGACCGAAACAGAGTTGGCTAAGTACCCGTTAGAACATTTTGGTTTTTTCTTGCCTCAGTATTTTACCGGATGTCAGAAAAAGTGAATAACTGTATTTCTTGTGGGAAACAGATACCTCATAGGGATTATCATACCTTGTGTATACCTTGTTTTTTTTTGGGTACCAAGGGTACTATGCAACCTGCAAAAGGGCATTGCAATCCCGGATCTGGCATTACTTCTTGTTTCAGTATGAAAGTTTACTGTTTTTAGCTTTCCCCTTGCATGTATACAGACAGAGAAAAATACCTCTTGAAAACTTGATTTTGTCCAAGAAGGTAAAGCAAGGAGGCTGAAACTCTACAGGTACACAGGGTACTATGTATCCTACAAAGTGGATCTCCAATCCTGCCTCTGGCATTACTTTTTCTTTCAGTAGGACCATTTAATGATGTTCTTCATTCCACATTGCTGCAGTCCTAACCATTGGGTAGTCCGCTGTCCAGTCGGCCCGAATACCAAAGTATATGGCTGACGTCGGTCAAGGCGCATTAGACTGATGTCAGGACGTCAGGGTACTAATGCGCATGACCGACGTCATATCCTCAGTCTTTTTTGCCGCATGGTCCGATGCAGAAGCAGTTTTGCGAGTGCAGGTTGGCGTTCTGAAATTTTCTGAAGTCGGAGTTTCAGACCGAATCAAAGTTGGCTAAGTACCCCGTTGGGGAACATTTTGGTTTTTTCTTGCCTCAGTATTTAACCGGATGTCAGAAAAAGTGAATAACTGTATTTCTTGTGGGAAACAGATACCTCATAGGGATTACCATACTTTGTGTATACCTTGTTTAGGGCCTGAGCACGGCGTTGTTGGATGCCGCTCTTGTGCTAGATTTAACAAACGCACTATTAAGAGAAGGTTAGACTGTGCCAGGTTAGTGTTTGGGAAGCGTTGTAATTATAAAATGCCGTCGGATGCTCCGCGCCTTCGATCCAAAAGCGCAAGGACAAAGCAGCAAAGCCTAGGGTTGAAGAACCGCAGTCCCGGACGTCGGTTCTTTAGAAGGCTCAGTGGAGCCAGAAGTTTTGCCAGGAGTTTCTGGGGAGTCTCAGGCAGAGACTTTACTGTTACAGGATGTGCCCTCTCAGGAGGTAGGCCAGGCTGAGGGGCTTCTCAGGTAACTGTTCTTCCCTCTCTTCCTAAGGTAGTTAGAGCCTCTCCTTCTGTTTCCAAGACTTCTTTGAGAGGTAGGCCAAGCTTAGCTTCAGTGGGGGCTTCTCCTAGCACTTCAGGTTCTGTGCCTAAGAAACATATGCTTAAAATGGCAGAGGATTTGATTACTATGATTAGAGGTTCTATGCCCTCCTGATAAGAGGCCTAGGGTGGAGCCTGAGTTTGAGAGTTTTGAACAGTGTTCAGAGGCTTCTGAGTCTTTGGCTGAAGACTTGCAGGAGTTTCCTCATTATTCTGATTCTGATGTGGATGATTCCACTCCTTCAGCTTCTCCTCCTGAGGATTTTTCATTTTCAGAGACTCTGCATTCCATGAGGGAGCATTTTAAATGGGAAGGCCAAGATTTCTCTGATTCCAGGAAGAGGCTTAGGGAATTTTGTTTTACCCCAGCACAGGCCCTTAGCTATACCTCCTGTGTTGAATGTGGTGGAAGATGTTTTTGCAGAGGCTTCCCTGAACCCTGATTCTTTGCCTCCTGCCCCTGTTAAACCTGATAGGTACTATAGGGTGCCTGAAGCTCATAAGTATCTTTTAAGAGTCCTAGGGCAGACCCAGAAATTGTTTCTCAGGGGCCTAAGGGTGTTAAGGCCTCGGTTGTTAAAAATCCTGTTCCCTCTGATAAAGAGGCAAGGGCTTTGGATAGATGGGGAAAGAAAGTGTATACTTCTTCCACTTTAGCCATGAGTGCGTTGAATTGTCAGTTTCACATGCTAAAATATCAAAATTATCTCCTTTCACAATTGAAATCTAAGGTGGATGCTCTGGCGGAAGGTATTGAGTGTAAAGAGTTGCTGGATTTAGTTCATGTGTCTGAACAAGTGGGTAAGCATTCTTTGCAATGTGGTTTTGATGCTGTGCAGGCCTCCTCGAGGGTGGCTGCCACTGGTTCTGTTCTTCGCAGGCACGCTTGGTTGAGGGATCAGAATTTAACTGAGCATGTTAAGACAAGGATTTTGGATGCTCCTTTACAGTCTGATGTGTTGTTTGGTTCGCCTGTGGAAGCAGTTTTAAAGAAAATGGAGGACAAGGCTAAATCTATGCAGACTGTTAAAGATTTTTTGCAGGTGCAGCCTCCAAAGTTTAGCAGAAATTGGCCTACTAAGGGATGGACATATCCTGCTTATGATTCCCAGTCTAGGGGTAGGTCTAGACGTGGTAGGGGCAGAGCTCAAGGTTCTTTTAGGCCTAGAACAGGGAGTTCTCCTGCTCAGACTTCTGGTGAGGGCAGGGGTCAGTCCTTTCGTAAACAGACCCAATGACCTGCCTTTTCAGCTGCCAGTTCATTCTCGTCTGGCAGCTCCTTTGGGAGGAAGACTGTCTCTTTTCAAAGAAAATTGGGATTTAATTACTCAAGACAGATGGGTTTTGGATATCATTCACCACGGTTACAGGTTTTATTTCCATACCTTGCCCCTTTCAAAGGCATGCCAGACGTTCCTCCTCCACAAAGGAAAGAGGCTCACAAGCAAATTTCTCTGTTACTCCAAATAGGGGCCATTCAGCCAGTCCCTGTACCAGAAAGGGGCCTAGGATTTTATTCTCGCCTGTTCCTAGTACCAAAGAAGGGGAACACGTGGAGACCAATTTTGGATTTATCTATCCTCAACACTTATCTGGACATTCCAAAGTTCAAAATGTTGACGTTACAACAGCTTTTACCTCTGCTGGGCAAAGATCACTGGATGGTAACTTTAGATCTCAAGGAAGCTTACCTTCATGTGCCTATAAGACTAAGTTGCAGAAAATATCTGCGTTTTCGAGCTGGAAATTCTCATTATCAGTTCTCTGCATTGCCCTTTGGCTTATCTATTGCGCCCAGAGTATTCACATAGGTTCTGGCTCCAGTGATAGCTTACTTCAGGCTAAAAGGAATTCAAATCTATCCTTATTTGGACGACTGCCTGATTCTGGCTCAAGAAAAGGAAGACCTTCTACAGCATTTGGAATATGTCATAGCAGTGCTAAGATGCCTAGGGTATTCTGTGAACGAAATAAAGTCCAGTCTAGTACCCTCTCAAGACATGTGCTTTCTGGGTGTGAGACTGAATACAGCAGCCCAGATGGCCTTTTTAACCCCGGACAAACAAAAGAATCTTTCCAGTTACTTCCATCAATTATCTCTTCAGTCCGGGCTGACTGCAAGGACAGTCCTTCAAGCCTTAGGGTTCATGGCATCTTGTATTCTGGTGCTTCCCAATGCCAAACTGCATATGAGGAAGCTGCAATGGTATCTCAAAATGTATGGACACAGCACTGCCAGGATTTGGACACTGTCATTCAAATAATACCTTGCATTCAAAAAGAATTTTTGTGGTGGGCTCAGGAATGTCACCTAAACAAGGGACTCTCTGTGACCCGGCCAGAGGCGAGTCAGATTTTAACGACAGATGCCTCGGACATTGCTTGGGAGCTCATCTAAATGGAAAGTGGATACAAGACAAGTGGCCTGCCAGACTTCAGCATCTACATATCAACATGAAGGAGATGTTAGCAGTCCAGTTTGCATTAATGGCTTTCAAGGAGTTACTTCTTCCAGGGCAGGTGTTGATTCTAACAGACAACACAACTGTCATGTGGTACATCAACAAACAAGGGGAACACATTCTTATCCTCTATGCAGGCAAGCAATGATTTTATGGGAAACTGCGCTCAGCTTGCAACTAACTCTACAGGCAAGGTTTCTGCCGGAGCACAGAACTCCTTAGCAGATGTGTTAAGCAGACAAATCATGGATCCCCACAGTGGAAACTGGATCTTCATGTATTTCAGAAATTGACAGTGTCATGGGGAACTCCAGACATAGATCTGTTCGCTTCTCCACTAAACCACCAGCTGCCAAAGTTTTGCACGAGGGTTTCATCACACAGCTTGGAAAGTGGATGCTCTTTCTTTCAGTTGGAAAAATCTTCATGTGTATGCCTTTCCACCTCTGCCTCTTCTTCCAAAGGTGCTCCTAAAGGTCAGACAAGACAAGCCAAGGATGATTTTAATAGCTCCAGATTGGCCTCGGCAACACTGGTACCCACTACTAAGGAGTCTGGTAAGGAAGCCTCCATGGCCTTTGCCTTTGATTCCACATCTGTTATCTCAGAAGGACGGTCACCTGCTAAATGTCAAGCTTCACTCTCTTCATCTAACAGCCTGGCATATTCTGTTCTGAAACACAGCAGGTCTCAACTTCCTCAACAAGTTTTAAATGTGATTATGGAAGCCAGAAGACCTAGTACAAGGAAGGTGTACGAGAAAATGGAAGAGATTTTTATTTTGGAGTGCAGCAAAGAATTTAGAGATTTCTGAGCCTAATTTGAGTGTGGCTCTTCAATATCTTACTGAGTTATTGGACAAAGGTTTGTCCTTCTCTTCCATTAAGATTCATGCTGCAGCAATTTCAGCTCACTATGATTGTGACCCACCATTGTTTTCGCATCCTTTGTTCAAGCAGTTTCTTAGAGGGCAAAGAATATAAGACCCCAATGAGCTCCTACTCCTGCTTGGGATCTCAATTTTGTGTTGGAAAAACTTACTCTACAACCTTTTGAGCCTGCGGCTACTGCTGAATTGAAATACTTGTCATGGAAGACTGCTTTTTTGTTGGCTATTACTTCTGCAAGAAGGGTTTCTGAGTTGCAGGCCCTTATGGCAGTAGAGCCCTTTTGATTTTCCATAAGGATAGGGTATCATTACGTACTAATCCTTCCTTTATGCCTAAAGTGGTTTCTAGTGTGGCTTTAAACCAAACTATTCATTTGCCTACTTTCTATGCAGATCCCCAAAATAAGGGGGAAAAGATTTTGCACACTTTAGATGTACATAGGCAGTTGCGTTATTATTTAAGCAGGACTAAGGATTTCAGGCAGTCTCAGCAGTTGTTTGTTTCTTTTGCTTTGAGTTCTCAGGGCAAGCCTGTGTCTAAGCAAACTATTTCTAAGTGGATTGGGTTTTGCATTTCATTTTGTTATTCCCATCATGGCAAGGAGATTCCAGCTGGGATTAGGCCTCATTCCACTAGGGCTACTACCACTTCAACAGCATTTCTAAGGGGGGTGGCAACTAAGGATATTTTGGAGGCAGCTACTTGGAGTTCAGTGCATACTTTCTCTAAGCATTACCATCTTCCTCTCTACTCTAAATCTAGGGCTGGTTTTGCCACAGCTATTTTGCAAGGCATGTTGACAGCTCCTGCTTCCTTATGATTTGCCAGCCTCCCTTAACTCTGCTTTGGGATTCTACCCAATGGTTAGGACTGCAGCAATGTGGAATGAAGAACATAGTACAGTTTTGTACCTACCATAAATGTAGATGTTCGAGGATCCACATTGCTGCAGTCCACTTTTCCCTCCCTCCTTCCCCTCTGTGTTTAGGGGTGTTGGTGTGGGTTAAGATATACTCTGGTACATTTGTATATATTGTATATATGTTTGGTGCAGGGTTTTTTGGTTTTTTGGTTTGGGGCTTGTCTTTTTAGGGTCTTCTGACATCTGGGGCAAGAAAAGACTGAGGATATGACGTCGGTCATGCGCATTAGTACCCTGACGTCCTGACATCAGTCTAATGCGCCTTGACCGACGTCAGCCATATACTTTGGTATTCGGGCCGACTGGACAGCGGACTACCCAATGGTTAGGACTGCAGCAATGTGGATCCTCGAACATCTACATTTATGGTAGGTACAAAACTGTACTTTTTTAGCTTTCCCTAAGCATATTTACCGACAGAATAATATAATTTAAAATTGATTTTCTCCAAGTGGGGTAAGGCTATGAAGCTGAAACTCTACACGTAGACAGGGCACTATGCAACCTATATAGTGACAGTGCAGTCCTGGCTCCGACATTACTTCTTTCAGTATGCCATTTATTATTTTTAGCTTTTCCTATATATTTCTAGCCTATTATACATAGAGAAAATTACCCTTTGGAAATTTGATTTTCTCCTAAAGATGTACAGATAGGCTGAAACTCTACAGATGCACAGGGTACTGTGCACATACAAAAGGGCACTGCAGTCCTGGCTCTGAGATTACCCTTCTTTCAGTATGACCATTTACTGTTTTTAGCTTTCCCTATTCATTTCCAGCCTATTCTACATAGAGAAAAATACTGCTTGAAAACTTGACTTTCTCCAAGAGGGGTGTAGCTAGGAAACTGAAACTCTGCAGTTCCACAGGGTATTATGATCCCTACAAAAGGAGACTTCCATCTTGCTCTGGCTTTACTTCTTCTTTCAGAATGATTGTTTACTTTTTTTAGCTCTTCCTATGTTTTTCCAGCCTTTTCTACATGGAGAAAACTACCCCTTGAAAATTTGATTTTCTCCAAAACAGTAAAGATAGGCTGAAAGTCTGCATGTACACAGGTTACTATATACCCTGCAAAAAGGCACCACAGTCCAAACTCTGACATTACTTTTTCTTTCAGTATGAGGGTTTAGTGTTTTTAGGTTTCCCTATGCTTTTCCAGTCTATTTGGCATAGAGAAAAATACCCATTGAAAATGTGATTATCTCCAAAAGCTAGGAGGCAGAAACTCAACAGGTCCACAGGGTACTATGCACCATAGAACAGGACATTACAGTCCTGGCTCTGGCATTACTTCTTTAGTATGAATGTTTACTGTTTTTTCTTTCCCTATTCATTAATACATCGCAAAAACTACCATTTGAAAACTTGATTTTCTCCAAGAGGGGTAAGGCTATGAAGCTAAACTCTACCAAGTCCACACGGTACTATGCACCCTAAAAAAGGACACTGTAGTTCTGCCTCTGGCATCACTTCTTCTTTCAGTATGACCATTTACCTTGTTAGCTTTCCCTACACATATATAGACAGAGAAGCATACCCCTTGAAAACTTGATTTTCTACAAGATGGGTAAATCTAGGTGGCTGACACTCGACAGTTACACAGACTGCTATGCACCCTACAAAAGGGCACTGCAGTCTTGGCTGTGGCATTGCTTCTTCTTTCAGTATGACCTTTTATTTTATTTCACTTTCCCTTGACATTTCCAGCCTATTCAACATAGAGAAAAATACCCCATGAAAACTTGATTTTTCCAATAGAGGTAAAGCAAGTAGGCTGAAACTGTACAGTTCCACAGGGTACTATGACCCATACAAAAGGACACTGCAATCCTAGCTGTGGCTTTACTTCTTCTTTCAGTATGACTGTTTACTGTTTTTCCCTTTCTCTAGGCATTTCCACCGTCATCGACATAGAGAAAAATACCCTTTGAAAACTTGATTTTTCCAAAAGGGTTAAACCTAGGATGCTGAAACTCTACAGATACACTGGGTACTTGAACACTGCAAAAGGATAATGCAGTCCTGGCTCCGGCATTACTTCTTCATTCACTATGATCATTTACTGATTTTAGCTTTCAATATGCACGTCCAGCCTATTCTACATAGTGAAAATACGCTTGAAAACTTGCTTTTCTCCAATTGGGGTAAAGCTAGGAATCAGAAACTCTGTGGGAACCCAGGGTACTATGCAACCTAGAAAAGGGCATTACAATACTGGCTCTGGCATTGTTTCTTGTTTCAGTATGAAAGTTTACTTTTTTAGCTTTAGCCTTGCATGTATACAGACAGAGAAAAATTCCAAGAAGGGTAAGGCTAGGAAGCTGAAACTCTACAGGTAGACAGGGTACTATGCACCTATAGAGTGGTACTGCAGTCTTGGCTCTGGCATTACTTCTTTCAGTATGACCATTTACTATTTTAGGCTTTTCCTATACATTTCCAGCCTATTCTACATAGAGAAAACAACCCCTTGAAAATTCGATTTTCTCCAAAAGATATACAGATAGGCTGAGACTCTATGGATTCACAGGGTACTGTGCACCCTACAAAAGGGCACTGCAGTCCTGAGTCTGGGATCACTCCTTCTTTCAGTATGACCATTTTCTTTTTTTTAGCTTTTCCTATGTGTTTCCAGCCTTTTCTACATAGAGAAAACTACCCCTTGAAAACTTGACTTTCTCCAAAAGGGTTAAGATAGGCTGAAACTATGAATGTACACCGAGTACTATGCACCCTGCAAAAAGGCACTACAATCCAACTCTGACATTACTTCTTTTTTCAGTATGAGGTTTTTAGTGTTTTTAGGTTTCCCTATACTTTTCCAGTCTATTTGGCATAGAGAAAAATACCCCTTGAAAATCTGATTTTCTTCAAGAGGGGAAAAGCTAGGAGTCAGAAACTCTACAGGTCCACAGGGTACTATGCGCCGTAGAACAAGACATTACAGTCCTGGCTCTGGCATTACTTCTTTAGTATGACCGGTTACTGTTTTTGCTTTCCGTATTCATAAATACACCGCAAAAACTACCATTTGAAAACTTGATTTTCTCCAAGAGGGGTAAAGCAATGAAGCTGAAACTCTACAACTCCACAAGGTAATATGCACCCTACAAAAGGACACTACAATTCTGGTTCTGGCATCACTTCTTTCATTATGACAGTTTACTTTTTTTAACTTTCCCTACGCATATATAGACAGATAAGCATACCCCTTGAAAACTTGATTTTCTCCAAAAGGGGTAAAGCTATATGCGGTATGACCTTTTACTCTTTTTCACTTTCCCTTGGCATTTCCAGCCTATTCAACATAGAGAAAAATACCCCATGAAATCTTTATTTTTTTTCAATACAGGTAAAGCTAGGAGGCTAAAACTGTACAGTTCCACAGGGTATTATGACCCCCTACAAACGGACACTGCAATCCTAGCTCTGGCTTTGCTTTCAGTATGGCCTTTTACTATTAGTCACTTTCCCTAGGCATTTCCAGCGTCGTTGACACAGAGAAAAATACCCTTTGAAAACTTGATTTTTTTCAGAAGGGTTAAACCTAGGATCCTGAAACTCTACAGATACACAGGGTACTTGCACCCTATTAAAGGGGAATGCAGTCCTGGCTCTGGCATTACTTCTTCATTCACTATGACCATTTACTGATTTTAGCTTTACCATGCATTTCCAGCATATTCTACTTAGAGAAAAATACACTTCAAAATCTTTTTTTTTCCAGTAGGGGTAAAGCTAGGAAACAGAAACTCTGTGGGAACCCAGGGTATTATGCAACCTACAAAAGGGCATTGCAATCCTGGCTCTGGTATTACTTCTTGTTTCAGTATTAAAGTTTACTGTTTTTAGCTTTACTCTTGAATGTATACCGACAGAGAAAAATACCCCTTGAAAACTTTATTTTCTCCAAGAGGGTAAAGCCAGGAGGCTGAAACTCTACAGGTACACAGTGGAACAAAGTGGAACTTCAATCCGGCATTACTTTTTCTTTCAGTAGTATCATTTACTGTTTTTAGGTTTCCCTAAGTGTATTTACAGACAGAATAATGCCACTTAAAAATTGGTTTTCTCCAAGAGGGGTAAGGCTAGAAAGCTGAAACTCTAAAGTACACAGTGTACCATCCACCCTTTAGAGTGGCACTGTAGTCCTGGTTCTGGCATTACTTCTTTCAGCATGCCATTTACTATTTTTAGCTATTCCTGTATATTTCCAGCCTATTCTACATAGAGAAAAATACCGCTTGAAAACTTGACTTTCTCCAAGAGAGGTATAGCTAGGAGACTGAAACTCTACCATTCCACAGGGTACTATGATCGCTACAAAAGGAGACTGCACTCCTGTCTGGCTTTACTTCTTCTTTCAGAATGACTATTTTCTTTTTTTAGCATTTCCTATGGTTTTCCAGCCTTTTCTACATGGAGAAGGCTACCCCTTGAAAACTTGATTTTCTCAAAAACGGTAATGATAGGCTGAAGCTGTGCATGTACACTTGGTACTATGCACCCTGCAAAAAGACACTACAATCCGAGCTCTGACATTACTGTTAGAGTGTGCTCAACAATATACTAAGGTTGAAAGTAACTTTGCTACAAATATGCAACATAAATAAGGTACAAGATAAAGCTTGCTTAAATGTAGAAATAGAGTTTAGCAATATGTGATTAGCATCCATACTAAATGACTGTGACTTGGAAAATAAGAAATCTGCTGAATGGACACCCTTCCTTACAGACTTAAAAACAGGATGTATGCATTTCATTGTCAGTGAGAGCAAAAATGTAAAATCTGCTTTTTTAAAGAATGGACAACATGACATGTTTCTATCATATGACACTGTTACAATGTGTTTCCTTAAAAAGCATGCTTTTCTGCACTTATCAGCATTTGCACAAGAACAGATGTTCTTATACAAAGATCCAAATAGAATACTAAAGACAAAAAACAGGATGTTCACACTGTCAGAAAAGGTGGCCTCTTATAAATTCAGCAAAAATTTGACAGGACATTGTTAAACAAGGAAGCTTAAAAATAACATTATTAAGTCAGCATTTGTGTCAGCATCTGCAACAGTCAGTATTGTTTCTACAGGATGAGCAATTCTCCAAAATAGAATACCAAGAGGAAATGTATATGTATGTGCATTACTAAAATTGTATATAAAGATCTGTATTAATCCAGTTATGTTAGGGGTATTGGTAGGGACACATTTGTAAACCAGAAGTAAGGCACACACAGACCTCATCAAAACGGACAACTGCTTTAATGAACAAGTACAAAAACAATCCACAGCAAGCTAAATCACAGCAGCACAGCACGTAAATGAAGCTGCAAAGCACAAGCAACAGCACAATAACACTGTGAAGTTAATCCACATACGTCTTCATCACAATAACTTCATCAGATACCTAACCTCTCTTCCTTTGATGAACAAATAAATTAATCTAATTCAAATGAACCAATGAGTGAAGAAATTCAATTACACATGCAAAATGCATTAAAACACAAGTACCTTAAAGGTGAATGAATCTAAAAGTTAAAACCAAAAGTATATATAATAAATAGATATGTATATATATTTTGTTATATAAAATACTTCAAACATAAACCTTAGTTAAAATTGCTTTGTTAAATATAAGTATGCTATGTTAGGGGTATTGGTAGGGACACATTTGTCCCGAGGTAAATGTTATATCTCTCACATCATCTGTACTATATGAGAAGTAAAGTGGAACAGTACTTTAAGCTGTAATGTTATTCCATTTGGTTTATTATAAAAAGTTATTTGTTACTGATCTAAGTTGATGCTGCAAAGTATATTCTCTCATCAGTGTATATTCTGCAAGTGTCTGTATGCAACAGACTGTGAATGCAAGTATAACCACACTTTGATTTCAGCAGAATCCAGCCAGCAAGAATGAGTGTCTTAAGAAGACTTCAAATCCATCACAGTAAGCAGCACCATATAATTTTTCAATGGCAAGCTAGCCTGCATTCAATCACAGAAGGAGTGGTAAGCCCTGCAGAGGGTCACTTCAGTTAAATTGCAGTAACTAACATTTGTACATATGTGTAATTTCTAAACAGAAGAATTCCAGTTTATGCAGCTTGCAGCAGTAAAGATTTTTTCAGATGTCTGAATCCAGTGAGACTAATTCAGGAAAGTTGCAGTGCCATAAATTCTCCAAGAAAAGGTGGATATCTACTTTGTACAGCAGTTCGCTGCCTGTTGTGCTTCACCAGCTTCTCGAGTGACTTTGAAAAATTTCCAGCCATCTGCAACAACAGCCTGATCACCTGTTTTCTTGCTCACTGGTAAGACTTTTTTCTGTGTCACATTTTTAGTATGGATGCTATCAGACAGAATTCCAGCAAATGTAAGTCAAGTTTTACTCTTAATGTAGCAGAACAACCAGATAAAATATGGAGTAAATTGGATTGTTGGTATACACAACACATTAGTAAGTGTAAAATCTTATTAGGGCAAGTTGACATACAGGCATTATGTAAGTGGATTGTAACATTTGATTGGTATTTGCAACAAAAAATGAAGTATATCATAGTATATGTTTATTGTGTGATTCAAGAGAAACTGAATTTTGTGTATTATGCCATAAAAAGGTATTGCATGATATTACTAAAAAAATAGACTGTGAAGACAGATCTGTTCATGATACACCATTAACTAAGGGTAAAGAGTTTTCATTATATCCAGATGTAAAGCAGTTATGTCCTGTCAGTACATTAATCTCTGAATTACAACAGCAATCAAAACTTTTATTGACAGAGTCCCCTGTAGATCTTGTAACTCCCTTTAAAAATTATGTACAAGCATGGAATGATGTCATGGCTACACATACAGATGAGGCCAGAAACAAAGCTTATGATACATTGACAGAAGAGTTTAATAAAATTTTAAAAGAAAAACAAAGTGAGTTTAAAAAGTTCAGAAATGACATCCAAGACCTCTGTCAAAAGTGCTTAAGCTTAAGGAAGAGTTAAAAAACACAAAATCAGTCCAAATTATAGAACAGGGACAGAGAACCACTACAGATTTATATACACAGTCTAGATTATTACAGAGTTTACCACAGTGGAATGATAAAAAAGGCATATTTTATAACATGCTTGCATTTGAAGAATGGGTGGCATATGCAGCAGGATCTGATATATGGACAGATGCATTACATAGATGTTTCTGGATTTTCATTCCCAAATGTTTTAAAACTTTCATTCAATTAAAACAAGATGATTATCAGTTAAACACTAAAGTAGGACGTATGACAGCCGTTTTAATGCCATTTACACAAGAGCAACCTCTCACAGCCAAATTATTAGATAATTTTAAAATTACTATCACAGATAAATTAATGGAACAAAGTGAACATTTTAGGCTTGCATTTCAAATCATATATCAAAAAACAGACAGAGGCATGGGAAAAAGAGAAATACAAAAACAGCTAATAAATTGCTTCTTAGAACATGTTAAAGGGGTTCCAGGGGATATTAAATGTATCTATGAAGAAAATTCTGATACCCTCACTGATTTGGTACAAAACCTAATGAGGCGACGGACTATGGCCAATGATGGGGCATTCTATTCACACCATAACTTTGCATTTGAAGATAATAGTAAGCCATTTGAAGTAATTAGTGAGGTAAAAAACAGGGGAAGGCAAATGTGGTGTGACCAACCACCAGCAGAAAGAGCTGTGTCAGCACCACCAGCTCCTGCCTCTACATCTGTAGTACCAGGATCAAGCACAGGTAATGAGCAAAAGGCACCAACATGCTTCTTTTGTAAAAAAAATAGGACATGTTAAGCAAAACTGTGATCATTACAAAGCCTGATGCAAAAAGAAGGAAGAACAGGGGGTGCTTCCAAAAAAAGAGCAAAAAATTTACAAGAAAAGTCAGAAAAGCAGGATTATGTACAAAAACCTTACAATATTGGTAAAGACAGTTATAAGAGCCATCAATATACAGGAAAAAGGGTCTGAATTTCATTTAAATTTAATAAAAATTTTCGACCAGTGTGGGTTTGAGGTTATTAAAGCCATCATAAAAGAAAATGGGAGAGTGGTGGCAGGTCTTGTAAAAGAGATGGAAACCATTAATGACAGGATCGTCAATGACTTAATATTTAAGGTAGAAAAAGAAAAACAACAGTACCACAACATTTTTTTACAAATAGATTCAGATTGTATTATCAATATGAATAGGAAGCGTGGCAAGTTGGCCAGGGATCTCAAAGAATACAGGAATAATTTGGCCAGGGACTACAGAGAT